>NC_034179.2:309466-538305 GCF_002021735.2 Oncorhynchus kisutch
ATAATCCTAAACCTATGGTCTGTGAGAGAGAATGAGTCTCTAATAATTCTCTAAATCCTATGGTCTGTGAGAGGAGAATGAGTCTCTAATAATCCCTAAACCTATGGTCTGTGAGAGGAGAATGAGTCTCTAATAATCCCTAAATCCTATGGTCTGTGAGAGGAGAATGAGTCTCTAATAATCCCTAAACCTATGGTCTGTGAGAGAATGAATCCCTAAACCTTATGGTCTGTGAGAGGAGAATGAGTCTCTGATAATCCCACCTAATGGTCTGTGAGAGGAGATGAGTCTCTAATAATCCCTAAACCTATGGTCTGTGAGAGGAGATTGAGTCTCTAAAATCATAAAACTATGGTCTGTGAGAGGAGAATGAGTCCCTTTAATAATCCCTAAAGCTATGGTCGGTGGTGGAGAATGAGTCTCCAATAATCCCTAAACCTATGGTCGGTGGGAGGAGAATGAGTCTATAATAATCCATAACCTATGGTCTGTGAGAGGAGAATGAGTCCTAATAATCCTAAACCTATGGTCTGTGAGAGGAGAATGAGTCTCTAATAATCCCTAAACCTATGGTCTGTGAGAGAGAATGAATCCTAGTAATCCCTAAACCTATGGTCTGTGAGAGGAGAATGAGTCTCTAATAATCTCTAATCCTATGGTTTGTGAGAGGAGAATGAGTCTCTAATAATCCTAAACCTATGGTCTGTGAGAGGAGAATGAATCCCTAAACCTTTGGTCTGTGAGATGAGAATGAGTCTCTAATAATCCCTAAACCTATGGTCTGTGAGAGGAGAATGAGTCTCTGATAATCCCTAAACTATGGTCTGTGAGAGGAATGAGTCTCTAAAATCCCTAAACCTATGGTGTGTGAGAGGAGAATTGAGTCTCTAAAAATGCATAAGCTATGGTCTGTGAGATGAGAATGAGTCTTTGATAATCCCTAAGCATGGTCTGTGGAGGAGAATGAGTCTCAATAATCCCTAAACCTATGGTCGTGGAGAGAATGAGTCTATAATAATCCATAAACCTATGGTCTGTGAGAGGAGAGTGAGTCTCTAATAATCCCGAAACCTATGGTCTGTGATGTTGAGAGTGAGTCTCTAATATCCCCTAAACCTATGGTCTTTGAGAGGAGAATGAATCCCTAGTAATCCCTAAACCTATGGTCTGTGAGAGGAGAATGAGTCTCTAATAATCTCTAATCCTATGGTCTGTGAGAGGAGAATGAGTCTCTAATAATCCCTAAACCTATGGTCTGTGAGAGGAGAATGAGTCTCTAATAATCCTAAACCTATGGTCTGTGAGAGGAGAATGAATCCCTAAACCTTTGGTCTGTGAGATGAGAATGAGTCTCTAATAATCCCTAAACCTATGGTCTGTGAGAGGAGAATGAGTCTCTGATAATCCCTAAACCTATGGTCTGTGAGAATAGAATGAGTCTCTAAAATTCCCTAAACCTATGGTGTGTGAGAGGAGATTGAGTCTCTAATAATGAATAAACCTATGGTCTGTGAGAGGAGAATGAGTCTCTAATAATCCCTAAACCTATGGTCTGTGAGAGGAGAATGAATCCCTAAACCTTTGGTCTGTGAGAGGAGAATGAGTCTCTAATAATCCCTAAACCTATGGTCTGTGAGAGGAGAATGAGTCTCTGATAATCCCTAAACCTATGGTCTGTGAGAGGAGAATGAGTCTCTAAAATTCCCTAAACCTACGGTCTGTGAGAGGAGAGTGAGTCTCTAATAATCCCTAAACCTATGGTCTTTGAGAGGAGAATGAATCCCTAGTAATCCCTAAACCTATGGTCTGTGAGAGGAGAATGAGTCTCAAAATTCCCTAAACCTATCGTCTGTGAGAGGAGAATGAGTCTCTAATAATCCCTAAACCTATGGTCTGTGAGAGGAGAATGAGTCTCTAATCATCTCTAATCCTATGGTCTGTGAGAGGAAAATGAGTCTCTAATAATCCCTAAACCTATGGTCTGTGAGAGGAGAATGAATCCCTAAACCTTTGGTCTGTGAGAGGAGAATGAGTCTCTAATAATCCCTAAACCTATGGTCTGTGAGAGGAGAATGAGTCTCTAATAATCCCTAAACCTATGGTCTGTGAGAGGAGAATGAGTCTCTAATAATCCCTAAACCTATGGTCTGTGAGAGGAGAATGAGTCTCTAATAATCTCTAATCCTATGGTCTGTGAGAGGAGAATGAGTCTCTAATAATCCCTAAACCTATGGACTGTGAGAGGAGAATGAATCCCTAAACCTTTGGTCTGTGAGATGAGAATGAGTCTCTAATAATCCCTAAACCTATGGTGTGTGAGAGGACATTGAGTCTCTAATAATGAATAAACCTATGGTCTGTGAGAGGAGAATGAGTCTCTAATAATCCCTAAACCTATGGTCTGTGAGAGGAGAATGAATCCCTAAACCTTTGGTCTGTGAGAGGAGAATGAGTCCCTAATAATCCCTAAACCTATGGTCTGTGAGAGGAGAATGAGTCTCTGATAATCCCTAAAGCTATGGTCGGTGGAGGAGAATGAGTCTATAATAATCCATAAACCTATGGTCTGTGAGAGGAGAATGAGTCCCTAATAATCCCTAAACCTATGGTCTGTGAGAGGAGAATGAGTCTCTGATAATCCCTAAACCTATGGTCTTTGAGAGGAGAATGAATCCCTAGTAATCCCTAAACCTATGGTCTGTGAGAGGAGAATGAGTCTCTAATAATCTCTAATCCTATGGTCTGTGAGAGGAGAATGAGTCTCTAATAATCCCTAAACCTATGGTCTGTGAGAGGAGAATGAGTCTCTAATAATCTCTAATCCTATGGTCTGTGAGAGGAGAATGAGTCTCTAATAATCCCTAAACCTATGGTCTGTGAGAGGAGAATGAATCCCTAAACCTTTGGTCTGTGAGATGAGAATGAGTCTCTAATAATCCCTAAACCTATGGTCTGTGAGAGGAGAATGAGTCTCTGATAATCCCTAAACCTATGGTCTGTGAGAGGAGAATGAGTCTCTAAAATTCCCTAAACCTATGGTGTGTGAGAGGAGATTGAGTCTCTAAAAATGCATAAGCCTATGGTCTGTGAGATGAGAATGAGTCTTTAATAATCCCTAAAGCTATGGTCGGTGGAGGAGAATGAGTCTCCAATAATCCCTAAACCTATGGTCGGTGGAGGAGAATGAGTCTATAATAATCCATAAACCTATGGTCTGTGAGAGGAGAGTGAGTCTCTAATAATCCCGAAACCTATGGTCTGTGATGTTGAGAGTGAGTCTCTAATAATCCCGAAACCTATGGTCTGTGATGTTGAGAGTGAGTCTCTAATAATCCCTAAACCTATGGTCTTTGAGAGGAGAATGAGTCTCTAATAATCCCTAAACCTATGGACTGTGAGAGGAGAATGAATCCCTAAACCTTTGGTCTGTGAGATGAGAATGAGTCTCTAATAATCCCTAAACCTATGGTGTGTGAGAGGAGATTGAGTCTCTAATAATGCATAAACCTATGGTCTGTGAGATGAGAATGAGTCTTTAATAATTCCCTAAACCTATGGTGTGTGAGAGGACATTGAGTCTCTAATAATGAATAAACCTATGGTCTGTGAGAGGAGAATGAGTCTCTAATAATCCCTAAACCTATGGTCTGTGAGAGGAGAATGAATCCCTAAACCTTTGGTCTGTGAGAGGAGAATGAGTCCCTAATAATCCCTAAACCTATGGTCTGTGAGAGGAGAATGAGTCTCTGATAATCCCTAAAGCTATGGTCGGTGGAGGAGAATGAGTCTATAATAATCCATAAACCTATGGTCTGTGAGAGGAGAATGAGTCCCTAATAATCCCTAAACCTATGGTCTGTGAGAGGAGAATGAGTCTCTGATAATCCCTAAACCTATGGTCTTTGAGAGGAGAATGAATCCCTAGTAATCCCTAAACCTATGGTCTGTGAGAGGAGAATGAGTCTCTAATAATCTCTAATCCTATGGTCTGTGAGAGGAGAATGAGTCTCTAATAATCCCTAAACCTATGGTCTGTGAGAGGAGAATGAGTCTCTAATAATCTCTAATCCTATGGTCTGTGAGAGGAGAATGAGTCTCTAATAATCCCTAAACCTATGGTCTGTGAGAGGAGAATGAATCCCTAAACCTTTGGTCTGTGAGATGAGAATGAGTCTCTAATAATCCCTAAACCTATGGTCTGTGAGATGAGAATGAGTCTCTAATAAACCCTAAACCTATGGTCTGTGAGAGGAGAATGAGTCTCTAATAATCCCTAATCCTATGGTCTGTGAGAGGAGTGTGAGTCTCTAATAATCCCGAAACCTATGGTCTGTGAGATGAGAATGAGTCTCTAATAATCCCTAAACCTATGGTCTGTGAGAGGAGAATGAGTCTCAAATAATCCCTAGAGCTATGGTCTGTGAGAGGACAATTAGTCTCTAAAATTCCCTAAACCTAAGGTCTGTGAGAGGAGAATGATTCTCTAATAATCCTTAAACCTATGGTCTGTGAGAGGAGAATGAATCCCTAAACCTATGGTCTGTGAGAGGAGAGTAAGTCTCTAATAATCCCGAAACCTATGGTCTGTGAGAGGAGTATGAGTCTAATAATCCCTAAACCTATGGTCTGTGAGAGGAGAATGAATCTCTAACAATCCCTAAGCCTATGGTCTGTGAGATGAGAATGAGTCTCTAAAACTCCCTAAACCTAAGGTCTGTGAGATGAGAATGAGTCTCTAATAATCCCTAAACCTATGGTCTTTGAGACGAGAATGATTCTCAAATAATCCTTAAACATATGGTATGTGAGAGGAGAATGAGTCTCTAATAATCCCTAAACCTATGGTCTGTGAGAGGAGTGTGAGTCTCTAATAATACCTAAACCTATGGTCTGTGAGAGGAGAATTAATCTCTAACAATCCCTAAACCTATGGTCTGTGAGAGGAGAATGAGTCTCTAATAATCCCTAAACCTATGGTCTGTGAGAGGTGGATGAGTATCTAATAATCCCTAAACATATGGTCTGTGAGAAGAGAATGAGTCTCAAATAATCCCTAAACCTATGGTCTGTCAGAGGGGAATGAGTCTCTAATAATACCTAAACCTATGGTCTGTGAGAGGAGAATGAATCTCTAACAATCCCAAAACCTATGGTCTGTGAGAGGAGAATGAGTCTCTAATAATGCATAAACCTATGGTCTGAGATGAGAACGAGTCTCTAATAATCCCTAAACCTATGGTCTGTGAGAGGAGAATGAGTTTCTAATCATCCCTAAACCTATGGTCTGTGAGAGGAGAATGAATCCCTAAACCTTTGGTCTGTGAGATGAGAATGAGTCTCTAATAATCCCTAAACCTATGGTCTGTGAGAGGAGAATGAGTCTCTGATAATCCCTAAACCTATGGTCTGTGAGAGGAGAATGAGTCTCTAAAATTCCCTAAACCTATGGTGTGTGAGAGGAGATTGAGTCTCTAAAAATGCATAAGCCTATGGTCTGTGAGATGAGAATGAGTCTTTAATAATCCCTAAAGCTATGGTCGGTGGAGGAGAATGAGTCTCCAATAATCCCTAAACCTATGGTCTTTGAGAGGAGAATGAGTCTCTAATAATCCCTAAACCTATGGACTGTGAGAGGAGAATGAATCCCTAAACCTTTGGTCTGTGAGATGAGAATGAGTCTCTAATAATCCCTAAACCTATGGTGTGTGAGAGGAGATTGAGTCTCTAATAATGCATAAACCTATGGTCTGTGAGATGAGAATGAGTCTTTAATAATTCCCTAAACCTATGGTGTGTGAGAGGACATTGAGTCTCTAATAATGAATAAACCTATGGTCTGTGAGAGGAGAATGAGTCTCTAATAATCCCTAAACCTATGGTCTGTGAGAGGAGAATGAATCCCTAAACCTTTGGTCTGTGAGAGGAGAATGAGTCCCTAATAATCCCTAAACCTATGGTCTGTGAGAGGAGAATGAGTCTCTGATAATCCCTAAAGCTATGGTCGGTGGAGGAGAATGAGTCTATAATAATCCATAAACCTATGGTCTGTGAGAGGAGAATGAGTCCCTAATAATCCCTAAACCTATGGTCTGTGAGAGGAGAATGAGTCTCTGATAATCCCTAAACCTATGGTCTTTGAGAGGAGAATGAATCCCTAGTAATCCCTAAACCTATGGTCTGTGAGAGGAGAATGAGTCTCTAATAATCTCTAATCCTATGGTCTGTGAGAGGAGAATGAGTCTCTAATAATCCCTAAACCTATGGTCTGTGAGAGGAGAATGAGTCTCTAATAATCTCTAATCCTATGGTCTGTGAGAGGAGAATGAGTCTCTAATAATCCCTAAACCTATGGTCTGTGAGAGGAGAATGAATCCCTAAACCTTTGGTCTGTGAGATGAGAATGAGTCTCTAATAATCCCTAAACCTATGGTCTGTGAGATGAGAATGAGTCTCTAATAAACCCTAAACCTATGGTCTGTGAGAGGAGAATGAGTCTCTAATAATCCCTAATCCTATGGTCTGTGAGAGGAGTGTGAGTCTCTAATAATCCCGAAACCTATGGTCTGTGAGATGAGAATGAGTCTCTAATAATCCCTAAACCTATGGTCTGTGAGAGGAGAATGAGTCTCAAATAATCCCTAGAGCTATGGTCTGTGAGAGGACAATTAGTCTCTAAAATTCCCTAAACCTAAGGTCTGTGAGAGGAGAATGATTCTCTAATAATCCTTAAACCTATGGTCTGTGAGAGGAGAATGAATCCCTAAACCTATGGTCTGTGAGAGGAGAGTAAGTCTCTAATAATCCCGAAACCTATGGTCTGTGAGAGGAGTATGAGTCTAATAATCCCTAAACCTATGGTCTGTGAGAGGAGAATGAATCTCTAACAATCCCTAAGCCTATGGTCTGTGAGATGAGAATGAGTCTCTAAAACTCCCTAAACCTAAGGTCTGTGAGATGAGAATGAGTCTCTAATAATCCCTAAACCTATGGTCTTTGAGACGAGAATGATTCTCAAATAATCCTTAAACATATGGTATGTGAGAGGAGAATGAGTCTCTAATAATCCCTAAACCTATGGTCTGTGAGAGGAGTGTGAGTCTCTAATAATACCTAAACCTATGGTCTGTGAGAGGAGAATTAATCTCTAACAATCCCTAAACCTATGGTCTGTGAGAGGAGAATGAGTCTCTAATAATCCCTAAACCTATGGTCTGTGAGAGGTGGATGAGTATCTAATAATCCCTAAACATATGGTCTGTGAGAAGAGAATGAGTCTCAAATAATCCCTAAACCTATGGTCTGTCAGAGGGGAATGAGTCTCTAATAATACCTAAACCTATGGTCTGTGAGAGGAGAATGAATCTCTAACAATCCCAAAACCTATGGTCTGTGAGAGGAGAATGAGTCTCTAATAATGCATAAACCTATGGTCTGAGATGAGAACGAGTCTCTAATAATCCCTAAACCTATGGTCTGTGAGAGGAGAATGAGTTTCTAATCATCCCTAAACCTATGGTCTGTGAGAGGAGAATGAATCCCTAAACCTTTGGTCTGTGAGATGAGAATGAGTCTCTAATAATCCCTAAACCTATGGTCTGTGAGAGGAGAATGAGTCTCTGATAATCCCTAAACCTATGGTCTGTGAGAGGAGAATGAGTCTCTAAAATTCCCTAAACCTATGGTGTGTGAGAGGAGATTGAGTCTCTAAAAATGCATAAGCCTATGGTCTGTGAGATGAGAATGAGTCTTTAATAATCCCTAAAGCTATGGTCGGTGGAGGAGAATGAGTCTCCAATAATCCCTAAACCTATGGTCGGTGGAGGAGAATGAGTCTATAATAATCCATAAACCTATGGTCTGTGAGAGGAGAGTGAGTCTCTAATAATCCCGAAACCTATGGTCTGTGATGTTGAGAGTGAGTCTCTAATAATCCCGAAACCTATGGTCTGTGATGTTGAGAGTGAGTCTCTAATAATCCCTAAACCTATGGTCTTTGAGAGGAGAATGAGTCTCTAATAATCCCTAAACCTATGGACTGTGAGAGGAGAATGAATCCCTAAACCTTTGGTCTGTGAGATGAGAATGAGTCTCTAATAATCCCTAAACCTATGGTGTGTGAGAGGAGATTGAGTCTCTAATAATGCATAAACCTATGGTCTGTGAGATGAGAATGAGTCTTTAATAATTCCCTAAACCTATGGTGTGTGAGAGGACATTGAGTCTCTAATAATGAATAAACCTATGGTCTGTGAGAGGAGAATGAGTCTCTAATAATCCCTAAACCTATGGTCTGTGAGAGGAGAATGAATCCCTAAACCTTTGGTCTGTGAGAGGAGAATGAGTCCCTAATAATCCCTAAACCTATGGTCTGTGAGAGGAGAATGAGTCTCTGATAATCCCTAAAGCTATGGTCGGTGGAGGAGAATGAGTCTATAATAATCCATAAACCTATGGTCTGTGAGAGGAGAATGAGTCCCTAATAATCCCTAAACCTATGGTCTGTGAGAGGAGAATGAGTCTCTGATAATCCCTAAACCTATGGTCTTTGAGAGGAGAATGAATCCCTAGTAATCCCTAAACCTATGGTCTGTGAGAGGAGAATGAGTCTCTAATAATCTCTAATCCTATGGTCTGTGAGAGGAGAATGAGTCTCTAATAATCCCTAAACCTATGGTCTGTGAGAGGAGAATGAGTCTCTAATAATCTCTAATCCTATGGTCTGTGAGAGGAGAATGAGTCTCTAATAATCCCTAAACCTATGGTCTGTGAGAGGAGAATGAATCCCTAAACCTTTGGTCTGTGAGATGAGAATGAGTCTCTAATAATCCCTAAACCTATGGTCTGTGAGATGAGAATGAGTCTCTAATAAACCCTAAACCTATGGTCTGTGAGAGGAGAATGAGTCTCTAATAATCCCTAATCCTATGGTCTGTGAGAGGAGTGTGAGTCTCTAATAATCCCGAAACCTATGGTCTGTGAGATGAGAATGAGTCTCTAATAATCCCTAAACCTATGGTCTGTGAGAGGAGAATGAGTCTCAAATAATCCCTAGAGCTATGGTCTGTGAGAGGACAATTAGTCTCTAAAATTCCCTAAACCTAAGGTCTGTGAGAGGAGAATGATTCTCTAATAATCCTTAAACCTATGGTCTGTGAGAGGAGAATGAATCCCTAAACCTATGGTCTGTGAGAGGAGAGTAAGTCTCTAATAATCCCGAACCTATGGTCTGTGAGAGGAGTATGAGTCTAATAATCCCTAAACCTATGGTCTGTGAGAGGAGAATGAATCTCTAACAATCCCTAAGCCTATGGTCTGTGAGATGAGAATGAGTCTCTAAAACTCCCTAAACCTAAGGTCTGTGAGATGAGAATGAGTCTCTAATAATCCCTAAACCTATGGTCTTTGAGACGAGAATGATTCTCAAATAATCCTTAAACATATGGTATGTGAGAGGAGAATGAGTCTCTAATAATCCCTAAACCTATGGTCTGTGAGAGGAGTGTGAGTCTCTAATAATACCTAAACCTATGGTCTGTGAGAGGAGAATTAATCTCTAACAATCCCTAAACCTATGGTCTGTGAGAGGAGAATGAGTCTCTAATAATCCCTAAACCTATGGTCTGTGAGAGGTGGATGAGTATCTAATAATCCCTAAACATATGGTCTGTGAGAAGAGAATGAGTCTCAAATAATCCCTAAACCTATGGTCTGTCAGAGGGGAATGAGTCTCTAATAATACCTAAACCTATGGTCTGTGAGAGGAGAATGAATCTCTAACAATCCCAAACCTATGGTCTGTGAGAGGAGAATGAGTCTCTAATAATGCATAAACCTATGGTCTGAGATGAGAACGAGTCTCTAATAATCCCTAAACCTATGGTCTGTGAGAGGAGAATGAGTTTCTAATCATCCCTAAACCTATGGTCTGTGAGAGGAGAATGAGTCTCTGAAATTCCCTAAACCTAATGTCTGTGAGATGAGAATGAGTTTCTAATAATCCCTAAACCTATGGTCTGTGAGAGGAGAATGAGTGTCTAAAAATGCCCTAAACCTAAGGTCTGTGAGATGAGAATGAGTCTCTAATAATCCCTTAACCTATGGTCTGTGAGAGGAGAATGAGTCTCTAATAATCCCTAGACCCTAAACCTTATGGTCTGTGAGAGGAGAATGAGTCTCTAATAATCCCTAAACCTATGGTCTGTGAGGAGAATGAAGTCTCTGAAAATTCCCTAAACCCTATGGTCTGTGATGTTGAGAGTGAGTCTCTAATAATCCGAAACCTATGGTCTGTGATGTTGAGAGTGAGTCTCTAATAATCCCTAAACCTATGGTCTTTGAGAGGAGAATGAGTCTCTAATAATCCCTAAACCTATGGACTGTGAGAGGAGAATGAATCCCTACACCTTTGGTCTGGTGAATGAGAATGAGTCTCTAATAATCCCTAAACCTATGGTGTGTGAGAGGTAGATTGAGTCTCTAATAATGCCATAAACATATGGTCTGTGACGATGAGAATGAGTCTTTAATAATTCCCTAAACCTACGGTCTGTGAGAGGAGAATGAGTCTCTAATAATCCCTAAACCTATGGTCTGTGAGAGGAGAATGAGTCTCTAATAATCCCTAAACCTATGGTCTGTGAGAGGAGAATGAGTCTCTAATAATCCCTAAACCTATGGTCTGTGAGAGGAGAATGAATCTCTAACTAAAACCTATGGTCTGTGAGAGGAGAATGAGTCTCTAATAATCCCTAAACCTATGGTCTGTGAGAGGAGAATGAGTCTCTAATAATCCCTAAACCTATGGTCTGTGAGAGGAGAATGAGTCTCTAATAATCCCTAAACCTATGGTCTGTGAGAGGAGAATGAGTCTCTAATAATCCCTAAACCTATGGTCTGTGAGAGGAGAATGAGTCTCTAATAATCCCTAAACCTATGGTCTGTGAGAGGAGAATGAGTCTCTAAAATCCCTAAACCTATGGTCTGTGAGAGGAGAATGAGTCTCTAATAATCCCTAAACCTATGGTCTGTGAGAGGAGAATGAGTCTCTAATAATCCCTAAACCTATGGTCTGTGAGAGGAGAATGAGTCTCTAATAATCCCTAAACCTATGGTCTGTGAGAGGAGAATGAGTCTCTAATAATCCCTAAACCTATGGTCTGTGAGAGGAGAATGAGTCTCTAATAATCCCTAAACCTATGGTCTGTGAGAGGAGAATGAGTCTCTAATAATCCCTAAACCTATGGTCTGTGAGATGAGAATGAGTCTCTAATAATCCCTAAACCTATGGTCTGTGAGAGGAGAATGAGTCTCTAATAATCCCTAAACCTATGGTCTGTGAGAGGAGAATGAGTCTCTAATAATCCCTAAACCTATGGTCTGTGAGAGGAGAATGAGTCTCTAATAATCCCTAAACCTATGGTCTGTGAGAGGAGAATGAGTCTCTAATAATCCCTAAACCTATGGTCTGTGAGAGGAGAATGAGTCTCTAATAATCCCTAAACCTATGGTCTGTGAGAGGAGAATGAGTCTCTAATAATCCCTAAACCTATGGTCTGTGAGAGGAGAATGAATCTCTAATAATCCCTAAACCTATGGTCTGTGAGAGGAGAATGAGTCTCTAATAATCCCTAAACCTATGGTCTGTGAGAGGAGAATGAGTCTCTAATAATCCCTAAACCTATGGTCTGTGAGAGGAGAATGAGTCTCTAAAATCCCTAAACCTATGGTCTGTGAGATGAGAATGAGTCTCTAATAATCCCTAAACCTATGGTCTGTGAGAGGAGAATGAGTCTCTAAAATCCCTAAACCTATGGTCTGTGAGAGAGAATGAGTCTCTAATAATCCCTAAACCTATGGTCTGTGAGAGGAGAATGAGTCTCTAATAATCCCTAAACCTATGGTCTGTGAGAGGAGAATGAGTCTCTAATAATCCCTAAACCTATGGTCTGTGAGAGGAGAATGAGTCTCAAAATTCCCTAAACCTATGGTCTGTGAGAGGAGAATGAGTCTCTAATAATCCCTAAACCTATGGTCTGTGAGAGGAGAATGAGTCTCTAAAATGCCCTAAACCTAAGGTCTGTGAGATGAGAATGGGTCTCTAATAATCCCCTAAACCTATGGTCTGTGAGAGGAGAGTGAGTCTCTATAATCCAGAAACCTATGGTCTGTGATGTTGAGAATTAGTCTCTAATAATCCTAAACCTATGGTCTGTGAGAGGTGAATGAGTCTCTAATAATCCCTAGACCTATGGTCTGTGACAGGAGAATGAGTCTCTAATAATACCTAAACCTACGGTCTGTGAGAGGAGAGTGAGTCTCTAATAATCCCGAAACCTATGGTCTGTGAGAGGAGAATGAGTCTCTAATAATCCCTAATCCTATAGTCTGTGAGAGAGTGTGAGTCTCTAATAATCCCGAAACCTATGGTCTGTGAGATGAGAATGAGTCTCTAATAATCCCTAAACCTATGGTCTGTGAGAGGAGAATGAGTCTCAATAATCCTAGACCTATGGTCTTGTGAGAGGAGAATGAGTCTCTAAAATTCCCTAAACCTAAGGTCTGTGAGAGGAGAATGATTCTCTAATAATCCTTAAACCTATGGTCTGTGAGAGGAGAATGAATCCCTAAACCTATGGTCTGTGAGAGGAGAGTAAGTCTCTAATAATCCCGAAACCTATGGTCTGTGAGAGGAGTATGAGTCTAATAATCCCTAAACCTATGGTCTGTGAGAGGAGAATGAGTCTCAAATAATCCCTAAACCTATGGTCTGTGAGAGGAGAATGAGTCTCTAATAATACCTAAACCTATGGTCTGTGAGAGGTGAATGAATCTCTAACAATCCCTAAACCTATGGTCTGTGAGAGGAGAATGAGTCTCTAATAATCCCTAACCTATGGTCTGTGAGATGAAAATGAGTCTCTAATAAACCCTAAACCTATGGTCTGTGAGAGGAGAATGAGTCTCTAATAATCCCTAAACCTATGGTCTGTGAGAGGAGAATGAGTCTCTAAAATGCCCTAAACCTAAGGTCTGTGAGAGGAGAATGAGTCTCTAATATCCCTAAACCTATGGTCTGTGAGAGGAGAATGAGTCTCTAATAATCCCTAAACCTATGGTCTGTGAGAGGAGAATGAGTCTCTAATAATCCCTAAACCTATGGTCTGTGAGAGGAGAATGAGTTCTAATAATCCCTAAACCTATGGTCTGTGAGAGGAGAATGAGTCTCTGAAATTCCCTAAACCTATGGTCTGTGAGATGAGAATGAGTCTCTAATAATCCCTAAACCTATGGTCTGTGAGAGGAGAATGAGTCTCTAAAATCCCTAAACCTATGGTCTGTGAGATGAGAATGAGTCTCTAATAATCCCTAAACCTATGGTCTGTGAGAGGAGAATGAGTCTCTAATAATCCCTAAACCTATGGTCTGTGAGAGGAGAATGAGTCTCTAATAATCCCTAAACCTATGGTCTGTGAGAGGAGAATGAGTCTCTAATAATCCCTAAACCTATGGTCTGTGAGAGAGAATGAGTCTCTAATAATCCCAATCTAACAATCCTAAACCTATGGTCTGTGAGAGGAGAATGAGTCTCTAATAATCCCTAAACCTATGGTCTGTGAGATGAGAATTAGTCTCTAATAAACCCTAAACCTATGGTCTGTGAGAGGAGAATGAGTCTCTAATAATCCCTAATCCTATGGTCTGTGAGAGGAGTGTGAGTCTCTAATAATCCCGAAACCTATGGTCTGTGAGATGAGAATGAGTCTCTAATAATCCCTAAACCTATGGTCTGTGAGAGGAGAATGATTCTCTAATAATCCTTAAACCTATGGTCTGTGAGAGGAGAATGAGTCTCTAATAATCCCTAAACCTATGGTCTGTGAGAGGAGAGTGAGTCTCTAATAATCACGAAACCTATGGTCTGTGATGTTGAGAATGAGTCTCTAATAATCCCTAATCCTATGGTCTGTGGGAGGAGAATGAGTTTCTAATAATCCCTAAACCTATGGTCTGTGAGAAGAGAATGAGTCTCTGAAATTCCCTAAACCTAAGGTCTGTGAGATGAGAATGAGTTTCTAATAATCCCTAAACCTATGGTCTGTGAGAGGAGAATGAGTCTCTAAAATGCCCTAAACCTAAGGTCTGTGAGATGAGAATGGGTCTCTAATAATCCCTAAACCTATGGTCTGTGAGAGGAGAGTGAGTCTCTAATAATCCAGAAACCTATGGTCTGTGATGTTGAGAATTAGTCTCTAATAATCCCTAAACCTATGGTCTGTGAGAGGTGAATGAGTCTCTAATAATCCCTAGACCTATGGTCTGTGACAGGAGAATGAGTCTCTAATAATACCTAAACCTACGGTCTGTGAGAGGAGAGTGAGTCTCTAATAATCCCGAAACCTATGGTCTGTGAGAGGAGAATGAGTCTCTAATAATACCTAAACCTATGGTCTGTGAGAGGAGAATGAATCTCTAACAATCCCTAAACCTATGGTCTGTGAGAGGAGAATGAGTCTCTAATAATCCCTAAACCTATGGTCTGTGAGATGAGAATGAGTCTCTAATAAACCCTAAACCTATGGTCTGTGAGAGGAGAATGAGTCTCTAATAATCCCTAATCCTATAGTCTGTGAGAGGAGTGTGAGTCTCTAATAATCCCGAAACCTATGGTCTGTGAGATGAGAATGAGTCTCTAATAATCCCTAAACCTATGGTCTGTGAGAGGAGAATGAGTCTCAAATAATCCCTAGACCTATGGTCTGTGAGAGGAGAATGAGTCTCTAAAATTCCCTAAACCTAAGGTCTGTGAGAGGAGAATGATTCTCTAATAATCCTTAAACCTATGGTCTGTGAGAGGAGAATGAATCCCTAAACCTATGGTCTGTGAGAGGAGAGTAAGTCTCTAATAATCCCGAAACCTATGGTCTGTGAGAGGAGTATGAGTCTAATAATCCCTAAACCTATGGTCTGTGAGAGGAGAATGAGTCTCAAATAATCCCTAAACCTATGGTCTGTGAGAGGAGAATGAGTCTCTAATAATACCTAAACCTATGGTCTGTGAGAGGTGAATGAATCTCTAACAATCCCTAAACCTATGGTCTGTGAGAGGAGAATGAGTCTCTAATAATCCCTAAACCTATGGTCTGTGAGATGAAAATGAGTCTCTAATAAACCCTAAACCTATGGTCTGTGAGAGGAGAATGAGTCTCTAATAATCCCTAAACCTATGGTCTGTGAGAGGAGAATGAGTCTCTAAAATGCCCTAAACCTAAGGTCTGTGAGAGGAGAATGAGTCTCTAATAATCCCTAAACCTATGGTCTGTGAGAGGAGAGTGAGTCTCTAATAATCACGAAACCTATGGTCTGTGATGTTGAGAATGAGTCTCTAATAATCCCTAATCCTATGGTCTGTGGGAGGAGAATGAGTTTCTAATAATCCCTAAACCTATGGTCTGTGAAGGAAGAGAATGAGTCTCTGAAAATTCCCTAAACCTAAGGTCTGTGAGATGAGAATGAGTTTCTAATAATCCCTAAACCTATGGTCTGTGAGAGGAGAATGAGTCTCTAAAATGCCCTAAACCTAAGGTCTGTGAGATGAGAATGGGTCTCTAATAATCCCTAAACCTATGGTCTGTGAGAGGAGAGTGAGTCTCTAATAATCCAGAAACCTATGGTCTGTGATGTTGAGAATGAGTCTCTAATAATCCCTAAACCTATGGTCTGTGAGAGGTGAATGCGTCTCTAATAATCCCTAAACCTATGGTCTGTGAGAGGAGAATGAGTCTCTAATAATCCCTAAACATATGGTATGTGAGAAGAGAATGAGTCTCAAATAATCCCTAAACCTATGGTCTGTCAGAGGGGAATGAGTCTCTAATAATACCTAAACCTATGGTCTGTGAGAGGTGAATGAGTCTCTAATAATCCCTAGACCTATGGTCTGTGACAGAAGAATGAGTCTCTAATAATACCTAAACCTACGGTCTGTGAGAGGAGAATGAGTCTCTAATAATACCTAAACCTATGGTCTGTGAGAGGAGAATGAATCTCTAACAATTCCTAAACCTATGGTCTGTGAGAGGAGAATGAGTCTCTAATAATCTCTAAACCTATGGTCTGTGAGATGAGAATGAGTCTCTAATAAACCCTAAACCTATGGTCTGTGAGAGGAGAATGAGTCTCTAATAATCCCTAATCCTATGGTCTGTGAGAGGAGTGTGAGTCTCTAATAATCCCGAAACCTATGGTCTGTGAGATGAGAATGAGTCTCTAATAATCCCTAAACCTATGGTCTGTCAGAGGAGAATGAGTCTCAAATAATCCCTAGACCTATGGTCTGTGAGAGGAGAATGAGTCTCTAAAATTCCCTAAACCTAAGGTCTGTGAGAGGAGAATGATTCTCTAATAATCCTTAAACCTATGGTCTGTGAGAGGAGAATGAATCCCTAAACCTATGGTCTGTGAGAGGAGAGTAAGTCTCTAATAATCCCGAAACCTATGGTCTGTGAGAGGAGTATGAGTCTAATAATCCCTAAACCTATGGTCTGTGAGAGGAGAATGAATCTCTAACAATCCCTAAACCTATGGTCTGTGAGATGAGAATGAGTCTCTAAAATTCCCTAAACCTAAGGTCTGTGAGATGAGAATGAGTCTCTAATAATCCCTAAACCTATGGTCTGTGAGAGGAGTATGAGTCAATAATAATCCCTAAACCTATGGTCTGTGACAGGAGAATGAGTCTCTAATAATCCCTAAACCTATGGTCTGTGAGAGGAGAATGAGTCTCTAATAATCCCTAAACCTATGGTCTGTGAGAGGAGAATGAGTCTCTAATAATCCCTAAACATATGGTATGTGAGAAGAGAATGAGTCTCAAATAATCCCTAAACCTATGGTCTGTCAGAGGGGAATGAGTCTCTAATAATACCTAAACCTATGGTCTGTGAGAGGAGAATGAATCTCTAATAATCCCAAAACCTATGGTCTGTGAGAGGAGAATGAGTCTCTAATAATCCCTAAACCTATGGTCTGTGAGAGGGGAATGAGTTTCTAATCATCCCTAAACCTATGGTCTGTGAGAGGAGAATGAGTCTCTGAAATTCCCTAAACCTAAGGTCTGTGAGATGAGAATGAGTTTCTAATAATCCCTAAACCTATGGTCTGTGAGAGGAGAATGAGTCTCTAAAATGCCCTAAACCTAAGGTCTGTGAGATGAGAATGAGTCTCTAATAATCCCTAAACCTATGGTCTGTGACAGGAGAATGAGTCTCTAATAATACCTAAACCTACGGTCTGTGAGAGGAGAGTGAGTCTCTAATAATCCCGAAACCTATGATCTGTGAGAGGAGAATGAATCTCTAACAATCCCTAAACCTATGGTCTGTGAGAGGAGAATGAGTCTCTAATAATCCCTAAACCTATGGTCTGTGAGATGAGAATGAGTCTCTAATAAACCCTAAACCTATGGTCTGTGAGAGTAGAATGAGTCTCTAATAATCCCTAATCCTATGGTCTGTGAGAGGAGTGTGCGTCTCTAATAATCCCGAAACCTATGGTCTGTGAGATGAGAATGAGTCTCTAATAATCCCTAAACCTATGGTCTGTGAGAGGAGAATGAGTCTCAAATAATCCCTAGACCTATGGTCTGTGAGAGGAGAATGAGTCTCTAAAATTCCCTAAACCTAAGGTCTGTGAGAGGAGAATGATTCTCTAATAATCCTTAAACCTATGGTCTGTGAGAGGAGAATGAATCCCTAAACCTATGGTCTGTGAGAGGAGAGTAAGTCTCTAATAATCCCGAAACCTATGGTCTGTGAGAGGAGTATGAGTCTAATAATCGCTAAACCTATGGTCTGTGAGAGGAGAATGAATCTCTAACAATCCCTAAACCTATGGTCTGTGAGATGAGAATGAGTCTCTAAAATTCCCTAAACCTAAGGTCTGTGAGATGAGAATGAGTCTCTAATAATCCCTAAACCTATGGTCTTTGAGACAAGAATGATTCTCAAATAATCCTTAAACATATGGTATGTGAGAGGAGAATGAGTCTCTAATAATAACTAAACCTATGGTCTGTGAGAGGAGTATGAGTCAATAATAATCCCTAATCCTATGGTCTGTGACAGGAGAATGAGTCTCTAATAATCCCTAAACCTATGGTCTGTGAGAGGAGAGTGAGTCTCTAATAATCCCGAAACCTATGGTCTGTGAGAGGTGAATGCGTCTCTAATAATCCCTAAACCTATGGTCTGTGAGAGGAGAATGAGTCTCTAATAATCCCTAAACATATGGTCTGTGAGAAGAGAATGAGTCTCAAATAATCCCTAAACCTATGGTCTGTCAGAGGGGAATGAGTCTCTAATAATACCTAAACCTATGGTCTGTGAGAGGAGAATGAATCTCTAACAATCCCAAAACCTATGGTCTGTGAGAGGAGAATGAGTCTCTAATAATCCCTAAACCTATGGTCTGTGAGAGGGGAATGAGTTTCTAATCATCCCTAAACCTATGGTCTGTGAGAGGAGAATGAGTCTCTGAAATTCCCTAAACCTAAGGTCTGTGAGATGAGAATGAGTTTCTAATAATCCCTAAACCTATGGTCTGTGAGAGGAGAATGAGTGTCTAAAATGCCCTAAACCTAAGGTCTGTGAGATGAGAATGAGTCTCTAATAATCCCTTAACCTATGGTCTGTGAGAGGAGAATGAGTCTCTAATAATCCCTAGACCTATGGTCTGTGAGAGGAGAATGAGTCTCTAAAATTCCCTAAACCTAAGGACTGTGAGAGGGGGAGGAGTCTCTAATAATCCCTAAACCTATGGTCTGTGAGGTGAGAATGAGTCTCTAATAAACCCTAAACCTATGGTCTGTGAGAGGAGAATGAGTCTCTAATAATCCCTAATCCTATGGTCTGTGAGAGGAGTGTGAGTCTCTAATAATCCCGAAACCTATGGTCTGTGAGATGAGAATGAGTCTCTAATAATCCCTAAACCTATGGTCTGTGAGAGGAGAATGAGTCTCAAATAATCCCTAGACCTATGGTCTGTGAGAAGAGAATGAGTCTCTAATAATCCCTAAACCTATGGTCTGTGAGAGGAGTATGAGTCAATAATAATCCCTAAACCTATGGTCTGTGACAGGAGAATGAGTCTCTAATAATCCCTAAACCTATGGTCTGTGAGAGGAGAGTGAGTCTCTAATAATCCCGAAACCTATGGTCTGTGAGAGGTGAATGCGTCTCTAATAATCCCTAAACCTATGGTCTGTGAGAGGAGAATGAGTCTCTAATAATCCCTAAACATATGGTCTGTGAGAAGAGAATGAGTCTCAAATAATCCCTAAACCTATGGTCTGTCAGAGGGGAATGAGTCTCTAATAATACCTAAACCTATGGTCTGTGAGAGGAGAATGAATCTCTAACAATCCCAAAACCTATGGTCTGTGAGAGGAGAATGAGTCTCTAATAATCCCTAAACCTATGGTCTGTGAGAGGAGAATGAGTTTCTAATCATCCCTAAACCTATGGTCTGTGAGAGGAGAATGAGTCTCTGAAATTCCCTAAACCTAAGGTCTGTGAGATGAGAATGAGTTTCTAATAATCCCTAAACCTATGGTCTGTGAGAGGAGAATGAGTGTCTAAAATGCCCTAAACCTAAGGTCTGTGAGATGAGAATGAGTCTCTAATAATCCCTTAACCTATGGTCTGTGAGAGGAGAATGAGTCTCTAATAATCCCTAGACCTATGGTCTGTGAGAGGAGAATGAGTCTCTAAAATTCCCTAAACCTAAGGTCTGTGAGAGGGGGAGGAGTCTCTAATAATCCCTAAACCTATGGTCTGTGAGATGAAAATGAGTCTCTAATAAACCCTAAACCTATGGTCTGTGAGAGGAGAATGAGTCTCTAAAATTCCCTAAACCTAAGGTCTGTGAGAGGAGAATGAGTCTCTAATAATCCCTAAACCTATGGTCTGTGAGGTGAGAATGAGTCTCTAATAAACCCTAAACCTATGGTCTGTGAGAGGAGAATGAGTCTCTAATAATCCCTAATCCTATGGTCTGTGAGAGGAGTGTGAGTCTCTAATAATCCCGAAACCTATGGTCTGTGAGATGAGAATGAGTCTCTAATAATCCCTAAACCTATGGTCTGTGAGAGGAGAATGAGTCTCAAATAATCCCTAGACCTATGGTCTGTGAGAAGAGAATGAGTCTCTAAAATTCCCTAAACCTAAGGTCTGTGAAAGGAGAATGATTCTCTAATAATCCTTAAACCTATGGTCTGTGAGAGGAGAATGAATCCCTAAACCTATGGTCTGTGAGAGGAGAGTAAGTCTCTAATAATCCCGAAACCTATGGTCTGTGAGAGGAGTATGAGTCTAATAATCCCTAAACCTATGGTCTGTGAGAGGAGAATGAATCTCTAACAATCCCTAAACCTATGGTCTGTGAGAGGAGAATGAGTCTCTAAAATCCCTAAACCTAAAGTCTGTGAGATGAGAATGAGTCTCTAATAAACCCTAAACCTATGGTCTGTGAGAGGAGAATGAGTCTCTAATAATCCCTAAACCTATGGTCTGTGAGAGGAGAATGAGTCTCTGAAATTCCCTAAACCTAAGGTCTGTGAGATGAGAATGAGTTTCTAATAATCCCTAAACCTATGGTCTGTGAGAGGAGAATGAGTCTCTAAAATGCCCTAAACCTAAGGTCTGTGAGATGAGAATGGGTCTCTAATAATCCCTAAACCTATGGTCTGTGAGAGGAGAGTGAGTCTCTAATAATCCAGAAACCTATGGTCTGTGATGTTGAGAATGAGTCTCTAATAATCCCTAAACCTATGGTCTGTGAGAGGTGAATGAGTCTCTAATAATCCCTAGACCTATGGTCTGTGAGAGGAGAATGAGTCTCTAATAATACCTAAACCTATGGTCTGTGAGAGGAGAATGAATCTCTAACAATCCCTAAACCTATGGTCTGTGAGAGGAGAATGAGTCTCTAATAATCCCTAAACCTATGGTCTGTGAGATGAGAATGAGTCTCTAATAAACCCTAAACCTATGGTCTGTGAGAGGAGAATGAGTCTCTAATAATCCCTAATCCTATGGTCTGTGAGAGGAGTGTGAGTCTCTAATAATCCCGAAACCTATGGTCTGTGAGATGAGAATGAGTCTCTAATAATCCCTAAACCTATGGTCTGTGAGAGGAGAATGAGTCTCAAATAATCCCTAGACCTATGGTCTGTGAGAGGAGAATGAGTCTCTAAAATTCCCTAAACCTAAGGTCTGTGAGAGGAGAATGATTCTCTAATAATCCTTAAACCTATGGTCTGTGAGAGGAGAATGAATCCCTAAACCTATGGTCTGTGAGAGGAGAGTAAGTCTCTAATAATCCCGAAACCTATGGTCTGTGAGAGGAGTATGAGTCTAATAATCCCTAAACCTATGGTCTGTGAGAGGAGAATGAGTCTCTAACAATCCCTAAACCTATGGTCAGTGAGATGAGAATGAGTCTCTAAAATTCCCTAAACCTAAGGTCTGTGAGATGAGAATGAGTCTCTAATAATCCCTAAACCTATGGTCTTTGAGACGAGAATGATTCTCAAATAATCCTTAAACATATGGTATGTGAGAGGAGAATGAGTCTCTAATAATCCCTAAACCTATGGTCTGTGAGAGGAGTATGAGTCAATAATAATCCCTAAACCTATGGTCTGTGACAGGAGAATGAGTCTCTAATAATCCCTAAACCTATGGTCTGTGAGAGGAGAGTGAGTCTCTAATAATCCCGAAACCTATGGTCTGTGAGAGGTGAATGCGTCTCTAATAATCCCTAAACCTATGGTCTGTGACAGGAGAATGAGTCTCTAATAATACCTAAACCTACGGTCTGTGAGAGGAGAGTGAGTCTCTAATAATCCCGAAACCTATGGTCTGTGAGAGGAGAATGAGTCTCTAATAATACCTAAACCTATGGTCTGTGAGAGGAGAATGAATCTCTAACAATCCCTAAACCTATGGTCTGTGAGAGGAGAATGAGTCTCTAATAATACCTAAACCTATGGTCTGTGAGAGGAGAATGAATCTCTAACAATCCCTAAACCTATGGTCTGTGAGAGTAGAATGAGTCTCTAATAATCCCTAATCCTATGGTCTGTGAGAGGAGTGTGAGTCTCTAATAATCCCGAAACCTATGGTCTGTGAGATGAGAATGAGTCTCTAATAATCCCTAAACCTATGGTCTGTGAGAGGAGAATGAGTCTCAAATAATCCCTAGACCTATGGTCTGTGAGAGGAGAATGAGTCTCTAAAATTCCCTAAACCTAAGGTCTGTGAGAGGAGAATGAGTCTCTAATAATCCCTAAACCTATGGTCTGTGAGGTGAGAATGAGTCTCTAATAAACCCTAAACCTATGGTCTGTGAGAGGAGAATGAGTCTCTAATAATCCCTAATCCTATGGTCTGTGAGAGGAGTGTGAGTCTCTAATAATCCCGAAACCTATGGTCTGTGAGATGAGAATGAGTCTCTAATAATCCCTAAACCTATGGTCTGTGAGAGGAGAATGAGTCTCAAATAATCCCTAGACCTATGGTCTGTGAGAAGAGAATGAGTCTCTAAAATTCCCTAAACCTAAGGTCTGTGAAAGGAGAATGATTCTCTAATAATCCTTAAACCTATGGTCTGTGAGAGGAGAATGAATCCCTAAACCTATGGTCTGTGAGAGGAGAGTAAGTCTCTAATAATCCCGAAACCTATGGTCTGTGAGAGGAGTATGAGTCTAATAATCCCTAAACCTATGGTCTGTGAGAGGAGAATGAATCTCTAACAATCCCTAAACCTATGGTCTGTGAGAGGAGAATGAGTCTCTAAAATCCCTAAACCTAAAGTCTGTGAGATGAGAATGAGTCTCTAATAAACCCTAAACCTATGGTCTGTGAGAGGAGAATGAGTCTCTAATAATCCCTAAACCTATGGTCTGTGAGAGGAGAATGAGTCTCTGAAATTCCCTAAACCTAAGGTCTGTGAGATGAGAATGAGTTTCTAATAATCCCTAAACCTATGGTCTGTGAGAGGAGAATGAGTCTCTAAAATGCCCTAAACCTAAGGTCTGTGAGATGAGAATGGGTCTCTAATAATCCCTAAACCTATGGTCTGTGAGAGGAGAGTGAGTCTCTAATAATCCAGAAACCTATGGTCTGTGATGTTGAGAATGAGTCTCTAATAATCCCTAAACCTATGGTCTGTGAGAGGTGAATGAGTCTCTAATAATCCCTAGACCTATGGTCTGTGAGAGGAGAATGAGTCTCTAATAATACCTAAACCTATGGTCTGTGAGAGGAGAATGAATCTCTAACAATCCCTAAACCTATGGTCTGTGAGAGGAGAATGAGTCTCTAATAATCCCTAAACCTATGGTCTGTGAGATGAGAATGAGTCTCTAATAAACCCTAAACCTATGGTCTGTGAGAGGAGAATGAGTCTCTAATAATCCCTAATCCTATGGTCTGTGAGAGGAGTGTGAGTCTCTAATAATCCCGAAACCTATGGTCTGTGAGATGAGAATGAGTCTCTAATAATCCCTAAACCTATGGTCTGTGAGAGGAGAATGAGTCTCAAATAATCCCTAGACCTATGGTCTGTGAGAGGAGAATGAGTCTCTAAAATTCCCTAAACCTAAGGTCTGTGAGAGGAGAATGATTCTCTAATAATCCTTAAACCTATGGTCTGTGAGAGGAGAATGAATCCCTAAACCTATGGTCTGTGAGAGGAGAGTAAGTCTCTAATAATCCCGAAACCTATGGTCTGTGAGAGGAGTATGAGTCTAATAATCCCTAAACCTATGGTCTGTGAGAGGAGAATGAGTCTCTAACAATCCCTAAACCTATGGTCAGTGAGATGAGAATGAGTCTCTAAAATTCCCTAAACCTAAGGTCTGTGAGATGAGAATGAGTCTCTAATAATCCCTAAACCTATGGTCTTTGAGACGAGAATGATTCTCAAATAATCCTTAAACATATGGTATGTGAGAGGAGAATGAGTCTCTAATAATCCCTAAACCTATGGTCTGTGAGAGGAGTATGAGTCAATAATAATCCCTAAACCTATGGTCTGTGACAGGAGAATGAGTCTCTAATAATCCCTAAACCTATGGTCTGTGAGAGGAGAGTGAGTCTCTAATAATCCCGAAACCTATGGTCTGTGAGAGGTGAATGCGTCTCTAATAATCCCTAAACCTATGGTCTGTGACAGGAGAATGAGTCTCTAATAATACCTAAACCTACGGTCTGTGAGAGGAGAGTGAGTCTCTAATAATCCCGAAACCTATGGTCTGTGAGAGGAGAATGAGTCTCTAATAATACCTAAACCTATGGTCTGTGAGAGGAGAATGAATCTCTAACAATCCCTAAACCTATGGTCTGTGAGAGGAGAATGAGTCTCTAATAATACCTAAACCTATGGTCTGTGAGAGGAGAATGAATCTCTAACAATCCCTAAACCTATGGTCTGTGAGAGTAGAATGAGTCTCTAATAATCCCTAATCCTATGGTCTGTGAGAGGAGTGTGAGTCTCTAATAATCCCGAAACCTATGGTCTGTGAGATGAGAATGAGTCTCTAATAATCCCTAAACCTATGGTCTGTGAGAGGAGAATGAGTCTCAAATAATCCCTAGACCTATGGTCTGTGAGAGGAGAATGAGTCTCTAAAATTCCCTAAACCTAAGGTCTGTGAGAGGAGAATTATTCTCTAATAATCCTTAAACCTATGGTCTGTGAGAGGAGAATGAATCCCTAAACCTATGGTCTGTGAGAGGAGAGTAAGTCTCTAATAATCCCGAAACCTATGGTCTGTGAGAGGAGTATGAGTCTAATAATCCCTAAACCTATGGTCTGTGAGAGGAGAATGAATCTCTAACAATCCCTAAACCTATGGTCTGTGAGATGAGAATGAGTCTCTAAAATTCTCTCAACCTAAGGTCTGTGAGATGAGAATGAGTCTCTAATAATCCCTAAACCTATGGTCTTTGAGACAAGAATGATTCTCAAATAATCCTTAAACATATGGTATGTGAGAGGAGAATGAGTCTCTAAAATGCCCTAAACCTAAGGTCTGTGAGAAGAGAATGAGTCTCAAATAATCCCTAAACCTATGGTCTGTGAGAGGAGTGTGAGTCTCTAATAATCCCGAAACCTATGGTCTGTGAGATGAGAATGAGTCTCAAATAATCCCTAGACCTATGGTCTGTGAGAGGAGAATGAGTCTCTAAAATTCCCTAAACCTAAGGTCTGTGAGAGGAGAATGATTCTCTAATAATCCTTAAACCTATGGTCTGTGAGAGGAGAATGAATCCCTAAACCTATGGTCTGTGAGAGGAGAGTAAGTCTCTAATAATCCCGAAACCTATGGTCTGTGAGAGAAGTATGAGTCTAATAATCCCTAAACCTATGGTCTGTGAGAGGAGAATGAGTCTCAAATAATCCCTAAACCTATGGTCTGTGAGAGGAGAATGAGTCTCTAATAATACCTAAACCTATGGTCTGTGAGAGGTGAATGAATCTCTAACAATCCCTAAACCTATGGTCTGTGAGAGGAGAATGAGTCTCTAATAATCCCTAAACCTATGGTCTGTTAGATGAGAATGAGTCTCTAATAAACCCTAAACCTATGGTCTGTGAGAGGAGAATGAGTCTCTAATAATCCCTAAACCTATGGTCTGTGAGAGGAGAATGAGTCTCTAAAATGCCCTAAACCTAAGGTCTGTGAGAGGAGAATGAGTCTCTAATAATCCCTAAACCTATGGTCTGTGAGAGGAGAGTGAGTCTCTAATAATCACGAAACCTATGGTCTGTGATGTTGAGAATGAGTCGCTAATAATCCCTAATCCTATGGTCTGTGAGAGGAGTGTGAGTCTCTAATAATCCCTAAACCTATGGTCTGTGGGAGGAGAATGAGTTTCTAATAATCCCTAAACCTATGGTCTGTGAGAAGAGAATGAGTCTCTGAAATTCCCTAAACCTAAGGTCTGTGAGATGAGAATGAGTTTCTAATAATCCCTAAACCTATGGTATGTGAGAGGAGAATGAGTCTCTAAAATGCCCTAAACCTAAGGTCTGTGAGATGAGAATGGGTCTCTAATAATCCCTAAACCTATGGTCTGTGAGAGGAGAGTGAGTCTCTAATAATCCAGAAACCTATGGTCTGTGATGTTGAGAATGAGTCTCTAATAATCCCTAAACCTATGGTCTGTGAGAGGTGAATGAGTCTCTAATAATCCCTAGACCTATGGTCTGTGACAGGAGAATGAGTCTCTAATAATACCTAAACCTACGGTCTGTGAGAGGAGAATGAGTCTCTAATAATACCTAAACCTATGGTCTGTGAGAGGAGAATGAATCTCTAACAATCCCAAAACCTATGGTCTGTGAGATGAGAATGAGTCTCTAATAAACCCTAAACCTATGGTCTGTGAGAGGAGAATGAGTCTCTAATAATCCCTAATCCTATGGTCTGTGATGAGAGGAGTGTGAGTCTCTAATAATCCCGAAACCTATGGTCTGTGAGAGGAGAATGAATCTCTAACAATCCCTAAACCTATGGTCTGTGAGATGAGAATGAGTCTCTAAAATTCCCTAAACCTAAGGTCTGTGAGATGAGAATGAGTCTCTAATAATCCCTAAACCTATGGTCTTTGAGACGAGAATGATTCTCAAATAATCCCTAAACCTATGGTCTGTGAGAGGAGAATGAGTCTCTAATAATACCTAAACATATGGTCTGTGAGAAGAGAATGAGTCTCAAATAATCCCTAAACCTATGGTCTGTCAGAGGGGAATGAGTCTCTAATAATACCTAAACCTATGGTCTGTGAGAGGAGAATGAATCTCTAACAATCCCAAAACCTATGGTCTGTGAGAGGGGAATGAGTCTCTAATAATCCCTAAACCTATGGTCTGTGAGAGGAGAATGAGTTTCTAATCATCCCTAAACCTATGGTCTGTGAGAGGAGAATGAGTCTCTGAAATTCCCTAAACCTAAGGTCTGTGAGATGAGAATGAGTTTCTAATAATCCCTAAACCTATGGTCTGTGAGAGGAGAATGAGTGTCTAAAATGCCCTAAACCTAAGGTCTGTGAGATGAGAATGAGTCTCTAATAATCCCTTAACCTATGGTCTGTGAGAGGAGAATGAGTCTCTAATAATCCCTAGACCTATGGTCTGTGAGAGGAGAATGAGTCTCTAAAATTCCCTAAACCTAAGGTCTGTGAGAGGGGGAGGAGTCTCTAATAATCCCTAAACCTATGGTCTGTGAGATGAAAATGAGTCTCTAATAAACCCTAAACCTATGGTCTGTGAGAGGAGAATGAGTCTCTAAAATTCCCTAAACCTAAGGTCTGTGAGAGGAGAATGAGTCTCTAATAATCCCTAAACCTATGGTCTGTGAGATGAGAATGAGTCTCTAATAAACCCTAAACCTATGGTCTGTGAGAGGAGAATGAGTCTCTAATAATCCCTAATCCTATGGTCTGTGAGAGGAGTGTGAGTCTCTAATAATCCCGAAACCTATGGTCTGTGAGATGAGAATCAGTCTCTAATAATCCCTAAACCTATGGTCTGTGAGAGGAGAATGAGTCTCAAATAATCCCTAGACCTATGGTCTGTGAGAAGAGAATGAGTCTCTAAAATTCCATAAACCTAAGGTCTGTGAAAGGAGAATGATTCTCTAATAATCCTTAAACCTATGGTCTGTGAGAGGAGAATGAATCCCTAAACCTATGGTCTGTGAGAGGAGAGTAAGTCTCTAATAATCCCGAAACCTATGGTCTGTGAGAGGAGTATGAGTCTAATAATCCCTAAACCTATGGTCTGTGAGAGGAGAATGAATCTCTAACAATCCCTAAACCTATGGTCTGTGAGAGGAGAATGAGTCTCTAAAATCCCTAAACCTAAAGTCTGTGAGATGAGAATGAGTCTCTAATAATCCCTAAACCTATGGTCTTTGAGACGAGAATGATTCTCAAATAATCCTTAAACATATGGTATGTGAGAGGAGAATGAGTCTCTAATAATCCCTAAACCTATGGTCTGTGAGAGGAGTATGAGTCAATAATAATCCCTAAACCTATGGTCTGTGAGATGAGAATGAGTCTCTAATAATCCTTAAACCTATGGTCTGTGAGAGGTGAATGAGTCTCTAATAATCCCTAGACCTATGGTCTGTGACAGGAGAATGAGTCTCTAATAATACCTAAACCTATGGTCTGTGAGAGGAGAATGAATCTCTAACAATCCCTAAACCTATGGTCTGTGACAGGAGAATGAGTCTCTAATAATACCTAAACCTATGGTTTGTGAGAGGAGAATGAATCTCTAACAATCCCTAAACCTATGGTCTGTGAGAGGAGAATGAGTCTCTAATAATCCCTAAACCTATGGTCTGTGAGATGAGAATGAGTCTCTAATAAACCCTAAACCTATGGTCTGTGAGAGGAGAATGAGTCTCTAATAATCCCTAATCCTATGGTCTGTGAGAGGAGAATGAGTCTCTAAAATCCCTAAACCTAAAGTCTGTGAGATGAGAATGAGTCTCTAATAATCCCTAAACCTATGGTCTTTGAGACGAGAATGATTCTCAAATAATCCTTAAACATATGGTATGTGAGAGGAGAATGAGTCTCTAATAATCCCTAAACCTATGGTCTGTGAGAGGAGTATGAGTCAATAATAATCCCTAAACCTATGGTCTGTGAGATGAGAATGAGTCTCTAATAATCCTTAAACCTATGGTCTGTGAGAGGTGAATGAGTCTCTAATAATCCCTAGACCTATGGTCTGTGACAGGAGAATGAGTCTCTAATAATACCTAAACCTATGGTCTGTGAGAGGAGAATGAATCTCTAACAATCCCTAAACCTATGGTCTGTGACAGGAGAATGAGTCTCTAATAATACCTAAACCTATGGTTTGTGAGAGGAGAATGAATCTCTAACAATCCCTAAACCTATGGTCTGTGAGAGGAGAATGAGTCTCTAATAATCCCTAAACCTATGGTCTGTGAGATGAGAATGAGTCTCTAATAAACCCTAAACCTATGGTCTGTGAGAGGAGAATGAGTCTCTAATAATCCCTAATCCTATGGTCTGTGAGAGGAGTGTGAGTCTCTAATAATCCCGAAACCTATGGTCTGTGAGATGAGAATGAGTCTCTAATAATCCCTAAACCTATGGTCTGTGAGAGGAGAATGAGTCTCAAATAATCCCTAAACCTAAGGTCTGTGAGAGGAGAATGATTCTCTAATCATCCTTAAACCTATGGTCTGTGAGAGGAGAATGAATCCCTAAACCTATGGTCTGTGAGAGGAGAGTAAGTCTCTAATAATCCCTAAACCTATGGTCTGTGAGAGGAGAATGAATCTCTAACAATCCCTAAACCTATGGTCTGTGAGATGAGAATGAGTCTCTAAAATTCCCTAAACCTAAGGTCTGTGAGATGAGAATTAGTCTCTAATAATCCCTAAACCTATGGTCTTTGAGACGAGAATGATTCTCAAATAATCCTTAAACATATGGTATGTGAGAGGAGAATGAGTCTCTAATAATCCCTAAAACTATGGTCTGTGAGAGGAGTATGAGTCAATAATAATCCCTAAACCTATGGTCTGTGACAGGAGAATGAGTCTCTAATAATCCCTAAACCTATGGTCTGTGAGAGGAGAGTGAGTCTCTAATAATCCCGAAACCTATGGTCTGTGAGAGGTGAATGCGTCTCTAATAATCCCTAAACCTATGGTCTGTGAGAGGAGAATGAGTCTCTAATAATCCCTAAACATATGGTCTGTGAGAAGAGAATGAGTCTCAAATAATCCCTAAACCTATGGTCTGTCAGAGGGGAATGAGTCTCTAATAATACCTAAACCTATGGTCTGTGAGAGGAGAATGAATCTCTAACAATCCCAAAACCTATGGTCTGTGAGAGGAGAATGAGTCTCTAATAATCCCTAAACCTATGGTCTGTGAGAGGAGAATGAGTTTCTAATCATCCCTAAACCTATGGTCTGTGAGAGGAGAATGAGTCTCTGAAATTCCCTAAACCTAAGGTCTGTGAGATGAGAATGAGTTTCTAATAATCCCTAAACCTATGGTCTGTGAGAGGAGAATGAGTGTATAAAATGCCCTAAACCTAAGGTCTGTGAGATGAGAATGAGTCTCTAATAATCCCTTAACCTATGGTCTGTGAGAGGAGAATGAGTCTCTAATAATCCCTAGACCTATGGTCTGTGAGAGGAGAATGAGTCTCTAAAATTCCCTAAACCTAAGGTCTGTGAGAGGGGGAGGAGTCTCTAATAATCCCTAAACCTATGGTCTGTGAGATGAAAATGAGTCTCTAATAATCCCTAAACCTATGGTCTGTGAGATGAGAATGAGTCTCTAATAAACCCTAAACCTATGGTCTGTGAGAGGAGAATGAGTCTCTAATAATCCCTAATCCTATGGTCTGTGAGAGGAGTGTGAGTCTCTAATAATCCCGAAACCTGTGGTCTGTGAGATGAGAATGAGTCTCTAATAATCCCTAAACCTATGGTCTGTGAGAGGAGAATGAGTCTCAAATAATCCCTAAACCTAAGGTCTGTGAAAGGAGAATGATTCTCTAATAATCCTTAAACCTATGGTCTGTGAGAGGAGAATCAATCCCTAAACCTATGGTCTGTGAGAGGAGAGTAAGTCTCTAATAATCCCGAAACCTATGGTCTGTGAGAGGAGTATGAGTCTAATAATCCCTAAACCTATGGTCTGTGAGAGGAGAATGAATCTCTAACAATCCCTAAACCTATGGTCTGTGAGAGGAGAATGAGTCTCTAAAATCCCTAAACCTAAAGTCTGTGAGATGAGAATGAGTCTCTAATAGTCCCTAAACCTATGGTCTGTGAGAGGAGAATGAGTCTCTAATAATCCCTAAACCTATGGTCTTTGAGACGAGAATGATTCTCAAATAATCCTTAAACATATGGTATGTGAGAGGAGAATGAGTCTCTAATAATCCCTAAACCTATGGTCTGTGAGAGGAGTATGAGTCAATAATAATCCCTAAACCTATGGTCTGTGAGATGAGAATGAGTCTCTAATAATCCTTAAACCTATGGTCAGTGAGAGGTGAATGAGTCTCTAATAATCCCTAGACCTATGGTCTGTGACAGGAGAATGAGTCTCTAATAATACCTAAACCTATGGTCTGTGAGAGGAGAATGAATCTCTAACAATCCCTAAACCTATGGTCTGTGACAGGAGAATGAGTCTCTAATAATACCTAAACCTATGGTTTGTGAGAGGAGAATGAATCTCTAACAATCCCTAAACCTATGGTCTGTGAGAGGAGAATGAGTCTCTAATAATCCCTAAACCTATGGTCTGTGAGATGAGAATGAGTCTCTAATAAACCCTAAACCTATGGTCTGTGAGAGGAGAATGAGTCTCTAATAATCCCTAATCCTATGGTCTGTGAGAGGAGAATGAGTCTCTAAAATACCTAAACCTAAAGTCTGTGAGATGAGAATGAGTCTCTAATAATCCCTAAACCTATGGTCTTTGAGACGAGAATGATTCTCAAATAATCCTTAAACATATGGTATGTGAGAGGAGAATGAGTCTCTAATAATCCCTAAACCTATGGTCTGTGAGAGGAGTATGAGTCAATAATAATCCCTAAACCTATGGTCTGTGAGATGAGAATGAGTCTCTAATAATCCTTAAACCTATGGTCTGTGAGAGGTGAATGAGTCTCTAATAATCCCTAATCCTATGGTCTGTGAGAGGAGTGTGAGTCTCTAATAATCCCGAAACCTATGGTCTGTGAGATGAGAATGAGTCTCTAATAATCCCTAAACCTATGGTCTGTGAGAGGAGAATGAGTCTCAAATAATCCCTAAACCTAAGGTCTATGAGAGGAGAATGATTCTCTAATCATCCTTAAACCTATGGTCTGTGAGAGGAGAATGAATCCCTAAACCTATGGTCTGTGAGAGGAGAGTAAGTCTCTAATAATCCCTAAACCTATGGTCTGTGAGAGGAGAATGAATCTCTAACAATCCCTAAACCTATGGTCTGTGAGATGAGAATGAGTCTCTAAAATTCCCTAAACCTAAGGTCTGTGAGATGAGAATTAGTCTCTAATAATCCCTAAACCTATGGTCTTTGAGACGAGAATGATTCTCAAATAATCCTTAAACATATGGTATGTGAGAGGAGAATGAGTCTCTAATAATCCCTAAACCTATGGTCTGTGAGAGGAGTATGAGTCAATAATAATCCCTAAACCTATGGTCTGTGACAGGAGAATGAGTCTCTAATAATCCCTAAACCTATGGTCTGTGAGAGGAGAGTGAGTCTCTAATAATCCCGAAACCTATGGTCTGTGAGAGGTGAATGCGTCTCTAATAATCCCTAAACCTATGGTCTGTGAGAGGAGAATGAGTCTCTAATAATCCCTAAACATATGGTCTGTGAGAAGAGAATGAGTCTCAAATAATCCCTAAACCTATGGTCTGTCAGAGGGGAATGAGTCTCTAATAATACCTAAACCTATGGTCTGTGAGAGGAGAATGAATCTCTAACAATCCCAAAACCTATGGTCTGTGAGAGGAGAATGAGTCTCTAATAATCCCTAAACCTATGGTCTGTGAGAGGAGAATGAGTTTCTAATCATCCCTAAACCTATGGTCTGTGAGAGGAGAATGAGTCTCTGAAATTCCCTAAACCTAAGGTCTGTGAGATGAGAATGAGTTTCTAATAATCCCTAAACCTATGGTCTGTGAGAGGAGAATGAGTGTCTAAAATGCCCTAAACCTAAGGTCTGTGAGATGAGAATGAGTCTCTAATAATCCCTTAACCTATGGTCTGTGAGAGGAGAATGAGTCTCTAATAATCCCTAGACCTATGGTCTGTGAGAGGAGAATGAGTCTCTAAAATTCCCTAAACCTAAGGTCTGTGAGAGGGGGAGGAGTCTCTAATAATCCCTAAACCTATGGTCTGTGAGATGAAAATGAGTCTCTAATAAACCCTAAACCTATGGTCTGTGAGAGGAGAATGAGTCTCTAAAATTCCCTAAACCTAAGGTCTGTGAGAGGAGAATGAGTCTCTAATAATCCCTAAACCTATGGTCTGTGAGATGAGAATGAGTCTCTAATAAACCCTAAACCTATGGTCTGTGAGAGGAGAATGAGTCTCTAATAATCCCTAATCCTATGGTCTGTGAGAGGAGTGTGAGTCTCTAATAATCCCGAAACCTATGGTCTGTGAGATGAGAATGAGTCTCTAATAATCCCTAAACCTATGGTCTGTGAGAGGAGAATGAGTCTCAAATAATCCCTAAACCTAAGGTCTGTGAAAGGAGAATGATTCTCTAATAATCCTTAAACCTATGGTCTGTGAGAGGAGAATCAATCCCTAAACCTATGGTCTGTGAGAGGAGAGTAAGTCTCTAATAATCCCGAAACCTATGGTCTGTGAGAGGAGTATGAGTCTAATAATCCCTAAACCTATGGTCTGTGAGAGGAGAATGAATCTCTAACAATCCCTAAACCTATGGTCTGTGAGAGGAGAATGAGTCTCTAAAATCCCTAAACCTAAAGTCTGTGAGATGAGAATGAGTCTCTAATAATCCCTAAACCTATGGTCTGTGAGAGGAGAATGAGTCTCTAATAATCCCTAAACCTATGGTCTTTGAGACGAGAATGATTCTCAAATAATCCTTAAACATATGGTATGTGAGAGGAGAATGAGTCTCTAATAATCCCTAAACCTATGGTCTGTGAGAGGAGTATGAGTCTCTAATAATCCCTAGACCTATGGTCTGTGAGAGGAGAATGAGTCTCTAAAATTCCCTAAACCTAAGGTCTGTGAGAGGAGAATCAGGCTGTTGTTCTCCTTGTCTTGATAAACCAGTTGTGATAGTTTGGCATAATAGCTGTAATGGTATAATAGCTGCAATGGTATGATATGATAGCTGTAATGGTATGATAGCTGTAATGGTATGATAGCTGTAATGGTATGGTATAATAGCTGTAATGGTATGATAGCTGCATTGGTGTGGTGTAATAGCTGTCATGGTTTGATATGATAGCTGTAATGGTTTGATATGATAGCTGTAATGGTATGGTATGGTATAATAGCTGTCATGGTTTGATATGATAGCTGTAATGGTATGGTATGATATAATAGCTGTCATGGTTTGATATGATAGCTGTAATGCCATGGTATAATAGCTGTAATGGTATGATAGCTGTAATGGTATGGTATGGTATAATAGCTGTAATGGTATGATAGCTGTAATGGTATGATAGCTGTAATGGTATAATAGCTGTAATGGTATGATAGCTGTAATGGTATGGTATGGTATAATAGCTGTAATGGTATGATAGCTGTAATGGTATGATAGCTGTAATGGTATGGTATGGTATAATAGCTGTAATGGTATGATAGCTGTAATGGTATAATAGCTGTAATGGTATGATAGCTGTAATGGTATGATAGCTGTAATGGTATAATAGCTGTAATGGTATAATAGCTGTAATGGTATGATAGCTGTAATGGTTTGATATGATAGCTGTAATGGTATGGTATGGTATAATAGCTGTAATGGTATGATAGCTGTAATGGTATGATAGCTGTAATGGTATGATAGCTGTAATGGTATGATAGCTGTAATGGTATAATAGCTGTAATGGTATGATAGCTGTAATGGTATGATAGCTGTAATGGTATAATAGCTGTAATGGTATAATAGCTGTAATGGTATAATAGCTGTAATGGTATGATAGCTGTAATGGTTTGATATGATAGCTGTAATGGTATGGTATGGTATAATAGCTGTAATGGTATGATAGCTGTAATGGTATGATAGCTGTAATGGTATGGTATGGTATAATAGCTGTAATGGTATGGTATAATAGCTGTAGTGGTATGATAGCTGTAATGGTGTGATAGGTGAAGTTTTACCTGCCATCTCTCTCCAGTACTCAGGGTCAGATGAATTAGTCTCTGATACAAAGAAGTTGCTAGGTTCTTTGTTTTCATCTAGAGGAGAAGGAGAGAACAGAAGGACAATAATTCATCAGTTCATCTGGAGCCTCAGTTGATTTGGTCCCATGCACACAGAAAACGAAAGGAACCAATGTAGAAAGGAACCAATGTCTTTAAACACCTCGATAACACCTAGGTAACACTGCGTACCAGCTGTTTTGGAGTTTTCTTTGGTTGCATAAACAGGCAGTCCATGGTCTCTGCTTTTATGAGTCTGAGAACACAGAGAGAGATAGAGGTTTGAACATCTAGATATCAGAGATAGTGTTGAATAATGCTACACAGGATGCCGGTGTAGACTAGACTACCAGCTGGCTTTCACAGACTTGAAGAATCAATGGAGTGGAACAACTCTTCTTTTGGCCTAATCTTGTATGTCCAGAACAACACTGTTAACAACACTGTAGACATGAGCGGAGGGTTTATTTCATGTAAATCACCTTTATGATGAAGGCATGCATCTAAATCACCTTGATTTGATTTTTTTGATTTTTTATTTCACCTTTAGTTAACCAGGTAGGCAAGTTGAGAACAAGTTCTCATTCACAATATATGGTAGTTAAAAACATGTTCTCATTTGCAACTGCGACCTGGCCAAGATAAAGCAAAGCAGTTAGACACATACAACAACACAGAGTTACATATGGAGTAAAACAAACATACAGTCAATAATACAGTAGAAACAAGTCTATATACGATGTGAGCAAATGAAGTAGGATAAGAGATGTAAGGCAATAAATAGGCCATGGTGGAGAAGTACAATATAGCAATTAAACACTGGAATGATAGGATGTACAGAAGATGAATGTGCAAATAGAGATACTGGGGTGCAAAGGAGCAAGATAAATACATAAATACAGTATGGGGATGAGGTAGATTAGATGGGCTATTTACAGATGAGCTATGTACAGGTGCAGTAATCTGTGAGCTGCTCTAACAGCTGGTACTTAAAGCTAGTGAGGGAGGTAAGAGTCTCCAGCTTCAGAGATTTTTGCAGTTCGTTCCAGTCATTGGCAGCAGAAAACTGGAAGGAGAGGCGGCCAAAGGAGGAATTGGCTTTGGGGGTGACGAGTGAGATATACCTGCCGGAGCGCGTGCGATGGGTGGGTGCTGCTATGGTGACCAGTGAGCTGAGATAAGGCAGGGCTTTACCTAGCAGAGACTTGTAGATGACCTGGAGCCAGTGGGTTTGGCGACGAGTATGTAGCGAGGGCCATCCAACGAGAGCATACAGGTCACAGTGGTGGGTAGTACATGGGGCTTTGGTGACAAAACAGATGGCACTGTGATAGACTGCATCCAATTTGCTGAGTAGGGTGTTGGAGGCTATTTTGTAAATTACATCGCCGAAGTCGAGGATTGGTACGATAGTCCGTTTTACGAGGGTGTTTGGCAGCATGAGTGAAGGATGCTTTGTTGCGAAATAGGAAGCCGATTCTAGATTTAATTTTGGATTGGAGATGTTTAATGTGAGTCCGGAAGGAGAGTTTACAGTCTAACCAGACACCTAGGTATTTGTAGTTGTCCAAATATTCTAAGTCAGAGCCGTCCAGAGTAGTGATGCTGGACCGGCGGGCAGGTGCGGGCAGCGAATGGGTTGTGGATAAATCGGTAGTGACAGTGTTTCCTAGCCTCAGTGCAGTGTGCAGCTGGGAGGAGGTGCTCTTATTCTCCATGGACTTTACAGTGTCCCAGTACTTTTTTGAGTTTTTACTACAGGATGCAAATTTCAGTTTGAAAAAGCTAGCCTTAGATTTCCTAAATGCCTGTGTATATTGGTTCCTACCTTCCCTGAAAAGTTGCCTATCACGGGGGCTATTCGATGCTAATGCAGAAAGCCAGAGGATGTTTTTCTGCTGGTCAAGGGCAGACATGTCTGGAGTGAACAAAGGGCTACATCTATTCCTGGTTCTACATTTTTGGAATGGAGAGTGCTTATTTAAGATAGTTATTAGACTGTGAATGTATCTTTCATTCGTGTTACTATTCGACTGTGATTGTCAATTCAATAGTGTTTTTATTAGACTGTGAATGTCTCTTCATTAGTGTTACAATTAGTCTGTGAATGTCTCTTCATTGGTGTTACTATTAGACTGTAAATGTCTCTTCATTAGTTACGTTACTAGACTGTGAATGTCTCTACATTAGTTATGTAACTAGACTGTGAAAGTCTTCTTCATTAGTGTTATTAGACTGTTAATGTCGTCTTCATTAGTGTTATTATACTGTGAATGTCTCTTCTTTACTGTTGTTATTAGACTACATATCATTACTATTAGACTGTGAATGTCTCTTACATATTTTACTATTAGACTGTGAATGTCTCTTAAATATCATTACTATTAGACTGTGATAGTCTCTTCGTTAGTGTTATTAGACTGTGAATGTCTCTTACATATCATTACTATTAGACTGTGAATGTCTCTTTATTAGTGTTGTTATTAGTGTTAATGTTAGACTGTGAATGTCTCTTCATTTGTGTTACAATTAGTCTGTGAATGTCTCTTCATTAGTGTTGTTATTAGACTGTGAATGTCTCTTCATTATTGTTGTTATTAGATTGTGAATGTCTCTTACATATCATTACTATTAGACTGTGAATGTCTCTTACATATCATTACAATTAGACTGTGAATGTCTCTTACATATCATTACTATTAGACTGTGAATGTCTCTTACATATCATTACTATTAGACTGTGAATGTCTCTTACATATCATTACTGTTAGACTGTGAGTGTCTCTTACATATCATTACTATTAGACTGTGAATGTCTCTTCTTTACTGTTGTTATTAGACTGTGAATGTCTCTTACATATAATTACTATTAGACTGTGAATGTCTCTTACATATCATTACTATTAGACTGTGAATGTCTCTTACATATCATTACTATTAGACGGTGAATGTCTCTTACATATCATTACTATAAGACTGTGAAAGTCTCTTACATATCATTACTGTTAGACTGTGAGTGTCTCTTACATATCATTACCATTAGACTGTGAATGTCTCTTACATATCATTACTGTTAGACTGTGAATGTCTCTTACATATCATTACTATTAAACTGTGAATGTCTCTTACATATCATTACTATAAGACTGTGAAAGTCTCTTACATATCATTACTATTAGACTGTGGATGTATCTTACATATCATTACTGTAAGACTGTGAAAGTCTCTTACATATCATTACTGTTAGACTGTGAGTGTCTCTTACATATCATTACCATTAGACTGTGAATGTCTCTTACATATCATTACTATTAGACTGTGAATGTCTCTTACATATTTTACTATTAGACTGTGAATGTCTCTTAAATATCATTACTATTAGACTGTGATAGTCTCTTCGTTAGTGTTATTAGACTGTGAATGTCTCTTACATATCATTACTATTAGACTGTGAATGTCTCTTACATATCATTACTATTAGACTGTGAATGTCTCTTTACTGTTGTTATTATACTGTGAATGTCTCTTACATATCATTACTATTAGACTGTGAATGTCTCTTACATATTTTACTATTAGACTGTGAATGTCTCTTAAATATTATTACTATTAGACTGTGAATGTCTCTTACATATAATTACTATTAGACTGTGAATGTCTCTTACATATCATTACTATTAGACTGTGAATGTCTCTTACATATCATTACTATTAGACTGTGAATGTCTCTTACATATCATTACTATTAGACGGTGAATGTCTCTTACATGTCATTACTATTAGACTGTGAATGTCTCTTACATATCATTACTATTAGACTGTGAATGTCTCTTACATATCATTACTATTAAACTGTGAATGTCTCTTACATATCATTACTATAAGACTGTGAAAGTCTCTTACATATCATTACTGTTAGACTGTGAATGTCTCTTACATATCATTACTATAAGACTGTGAACGTCTCTTACATATCATTACTGTTAGACTGTGAGTGTCTCTTACATATCATTACCGTTAGACTGTGAATGTCTCTTACATATCATTACTATTAGACTGTGAATGTCTCTTCTTTACTGTTGTTATTAGACTGTGAATGTCTCGTACATATCATTACTATTAGACTGTGAATGTCTATTACATATTTTACTATTAGACTGTGAATGTCTCTTAAATATCATTACTATTAGACTGTGATAGTCTCTTCGTTAGTGTTATTAGACTGTGAATGTCTCTTACATATCATTACTATTAGACTGTGAATGTCTCTTACATATCATTACTATTAGACTGTGAATGTCTCTTACATATCATTATTATTAGACTGTGAATGTCCTTACATATCATTACTATTAGACTGTGAATGTCTCTTACATATCATTACTATTAGACTGTGAATGTCTCTTACATATCATTACTATTAGACTGTGAATGTCTCTTACATATCATTACTATCAGACTGTGAATGTCTCTTACATATCATTACTATAAGACTGTGAAAGTCTCTTACATATCATTACTATTAGACTGTGAATGTCTCTTACATATCATCACTATAAGCCTGTGAAAGTCTCTTACATATCATTACTGTTAGACTGTGAGTGTCTCTTACATATCATTACTATCAGAATGTGAATGTCTCTTACATATCATTACTATTAGACTGTGAATGTCTCTTCTTTACTGTTGTTATTAGACTGTGAATGTCTCTTACATATCATTACTATTAGACTGTGAATGTCTCTTACATATTTTACTATTAGACTGTGAATGTCTCTTAAATATCATTACGAATAGACTGTGATAGTCTCTTCGTTAGTGTTATTAGACTGTGAATGTCTCTTACATATCATTACTATTAGACTGTGAATGTCTCTTACATATCATTACTCTTAGACTGTGAATGTCTCTTACATATCATTATTATTAGACGGTGAATGTCTCTTACATACCATTACTATCAGACTGTGAATGTCTCTTACAAATCATTACTATTAGACTGTGAGTGTCTCTTACATATCATTACAATTAGACTGTGAATGTCTCTTACATATCATTACTGTCAGACTGTGAATGTCTCTTACAAATCATTACTATTAGACTGTGAATGTCTCTTACATATCATTACTATTAGACTGTGAATGTCTCTTACATATCATTACTATTAGACTGTGAATGTCTCTTACATATCATTACTATTAGACGGTGAATGTCTCTTACATATCATTACTATAAGACTGTGAAAGTCTCTTACATATCATTACTGTTAGACTGTGAGTGTCTCTTACATATCATTACCATTAGACTGTGAATGTCTCTTACATATCATTACTATTAGACTGTGAATGTCTCTTACATATCATTACTATTAAACTGTGAATGTCTCTTACATATCATTACTATAAGACTGTGAAAGTCTCTTACATATCATTAGTGTTAGACTGTGAGTGTCTCTTACATATCATTACCATTAGACTGTGAATGTCTCTTACATATCATTACTATTAGACTGTGAATGTCTCTTACATATTTTACTATTAGACTGTGAATGTCTCTTAAATATCATTACTATTAGACTGTGATAGTCTCTTCGTTAGTGTTATTAGACTGTGAATGTCTCTTACATATCATTACTATTAGACTGTGAATGTCTCTTACATATCATTACTATTAGACTGTGAATGTCTCTTACATATCATTATTATTAGACGGTGAATGTCTCTTACATACCATTACTATCAGACTGTGAATGTCTCTTACATATCATTACTATTAAACTGTGAATGTCTCTTACATATCATTACTATAAGACTGTGAAAGTCTCTTACATATCATTACTATTAGACTGTGGATGTATCTTACATATCATTACTATAAGACTGTGAAAGTCTCTTACATATCATTACTGTTAGACTGTGAGTGTCTCTTACATATCATTACCATTAGACTGTGAATGTCTCTTACATATCATTACTATTAGACTGTGAATGTCTCTTACATATTTTACTATTAGACTGTGAATGTCTCTTAAATATCATTACTATTAGACTGTGATAGTCTCTTCGTTAGTGTTATTAGACTGTGAATGTCTCTTACATATCATTACTATTAGACTGTGAATGTCTCTTACATATCATTACTATTAGACTGTGAATGTCTCTTACATATTTTACTATTAGACTGTGAATGTCTCTTAAATATCATTACTATTAGACTGTGAATGTCTCTTACATATAATTACTATTAGACTGTGAATGTCTCTTACATATCATTACTATTAGACTGTGAATGTCTCTTACATATCATTACTATTAGACTCTGAATGTCTCTTACATATCATTACTATTAGACGGTGAATGTCTCTTACATGTCATTACTATTAGACTGTGAATGTCTCTTACATATCATTACTATTAGACTGTGAATGTCTCTTACATATCATTACTATTAAACTGTGAATGTCTCTTACATATCATTACTATACGACTGTGAAAGTCTCTTACATATCATTACTATTAGACTGTGAATGTCTCTTACATATCATTACTATAAGACTGTGAACGTCTCTTACATATCATTACTGTTAGACTGTGAGTGTCTCTTACATATCATTACCATTAGACTGTGAATGTCTCTTACATATCATTACTATTAGACTGTGAATGTCTCTTCTTTACTGTTGTTATTAGACTGTGAATGTCTCGTACATATCATTACTATTAGACTGTGAATGTCTATTACATATTTTACTATTAGACTGTGAATGTCTCTTAAATATCATTACTATTAGACAGTGATAGTCTCTTCGTTAGTGTTATTAGACTGTGAATGTCTCTTACATATCATTACTATTAGACTGTGAATGTCTCTTACATATCATTACTATTAGACTGTGAATGTCTCTTACATATCATTATTATTAGACTGTGAATGTCCTTACATATCATTACTATTAGACTGTGAATGTCTCTTACATATCATTACTATTAGACTGTGAATGTCTCTTACATATCATTACTATTAGACGGTGAATATCTCTTACATATCATTACTACCAGACTGTGAAAGGTCTCTTACAAATCATTACTATTAGACTGTGAATGTCTCTTACATATCATTGCTATTAGAATGTGAATGTCTCTTACATATAATTACTATTAGACTGTGAATGTCTCTTACATATCATTACTATCAGACTGTGAATGTCTCTTACATATCATTACTATAAGACTGTGAAAGTCTCTTACATATCATTACTATTAGACTGTGAATGTCTCTTACATATCATCACTATAAGCCTGTGAAAGTCTCTTACATATCATTACTGTTAGACTGTGAGTGTCTCTTACATATCATTACTGTCAGACTGTGAATGTCTCTTACATATCATTACTATTAGACTGTGAATGTCTCTTCTTTACTGTTGTTATTAGACTGTGAATGTCTCTTACATATCATTACTATTAGACTGTGAATGTCTCTTACATATTTTACTATTAGACTGTGAATGTCTCTTAAATATCATTACTATTAGACTGTGAATGTCTCTTACATATAATTACTATTAGACTGTGAATGTCTCTTACATATCATTACTATTAGACTGTGAATGTCTCTTACATATCATTACTATTAGACTGTGAATGTCTCTTACATATCATTACTATTAGACTGTGAATGTCTCTTACATACCATTACTATCAGACTGTGAAAGGTCTCTTACAAATATTTACTATTAGACTGTGAATGTCTCTTACATATCATTACTAATAGACTGTGATAGTCTCTTCGTTAGTGTTATTAGACTGTGAATGTCTCTTACATATCATTACTATTAGACTGTGAATGTCTCTTACATATCATTACTATTAGACTGTGAATGTCTCTTACATATCATTATTATTAGACGGTGAATGTCTCTTACATACCATTACTATCAGACTGTGAATGTCTCTTACAAATCATTACTATTAGACTGTGAATGTCTCTTACATATCATTACTATCAGACTGTGAATGTCTCTTACATATCATTACTATTAGACTGTGAATGTCTCTTACATATCATTACTATTAGACTGTGAGTGTCTCTTACATATCATTACAATTAGACTGTGAATGTCTCTTACATATCATTACTATCAGACTGTGAATGTCTCTTACAAATCATTACTATTAGACTGTGAATGTCTCTTACATATCATTACTATTAGACTGTGAATGTCTCTTACATATCATTACTATTAGACTGTGAATGTCTCTTACATATCATTACTATTAGACGGTGAATGTCTCTTACATATCATTACTATAAGACTGTGAAAGTCTCTTACATATCATTACTGTTAGACTGTGAGTGTCTCTTACATATCATTACCATTAGACTGTGAATGTCTCTTACATATCATTACTGTTAGACTGTGAATGTCTCTTACATATCATTACTGTTAAACTGTGAATGTCTCTTACATATCATTACTATAAGACTGTGAAAGTCTCTTACATATCATTACTGTTAGACTGTGAGTGTCTCTTACATATCATTACCATTAGACTGTGAATGTCTCTTACATATCATTACTATTAGACTGTGAATGTCTCTTACATATTTTACTATTAGACTGTGAATGTCTCTTAAATATCATTACTATTAGACTGTGATAGTCTCTTCGTTAGTGTTATTAGACTGTGAATGTCTCTTACATATCATTACTATTAGACTGTGAATGTCTCTTACATATCATTACTATTAGACTGTGAATGTCTCTTACATATCATTATTATTAGACGGTGAATGTCTCTTACATACCATTACTATCAGACTGTGAATGTCTCTTACAAATCATTACTATTAGACTGTGAATGTCTCTTACATATCATTACTATCAGACTGTGAATGTCTCTTACATATCATTACTATTAGACTGTGAATGTCTCTTACATATCATTACTATTAGACTGTGAGTGTCTCTTACATATCATTACAATTAGACTGTGAATGTCTCTTACATATCATTACTATCAGACTGTGAATGTCTCTTACAAATCATTACTATTAGATTGTGAATGTCTCTTACATATCATTACTATTAGACTGTGAATGTCTCTTACATATCATTACTATTAGACTGTGAATGTCTCTTACATATCATTACTATTAGACGGTGAATGTCTCTTACATATCATTACTATAAGACTGTGAAAGTCTCTTACATATCATTACTGTTAGACTGTGAGTGTCTCTTACATATCATTACCATTAGACTGTGAATGTCTCTTACATATCATTACTATTAGACTGTGAATGTCTCTTACATATCATTACTATTAAACTGTGAATGTCTCTTACATATCATTACTATAAGACTGTGAAAGTCTCTTACATATCATTACTGTTAGACTGTGAGTGTCTCTTACATATCATTACCATTAGACTGTGAATGTCTCTTACATATCATTACTATTAGACTGTGAATGTCTCTTACATATTTTACTATTAGACTGTGAATGTCTCTTAAATATCATTACTATTAGACTGTGATAGTCTCTTCGTTAGTGTTATTAGACTGTGAATGTCTCTTACATATCATTACTATTAGACTGTGAATGTCTCTTACATGTCATTACTATTAAACTGTGAATGTCTCTTACATATCATTACTATAAGACTGTGAAAGTCCCTTACATATCATTACTATTAGACTGTGAATGTCTCTTCTTTACTGTTGTTATTAGACTGTGAATGTCTCGTACATATCATTACTATTAGACTGTGAATGTCTATTACATATTTTACTATTAGACTGTGAATGTCTCTTAAATATCATTACTATTAGACTGTGATAGTCTATTCGTTAGTGTTATTAGACTGTGAATGTCTCTTACATATCATTACTATTAGACTGTGAATGTCTCTTACATATCATTACTATTAGACTGTGAATGTCTCTTACATATCATTACTATTAGACTGTGAATGTCTCTTCTTTACTGTTGTTATTAGACTGTGAATGTCTCGTACATATCATTACTATTAGACTGTGAATGTCTATTACATATTTTACTATTAGACTGTGAATGTCTCTTAAATATCATTACTATTAGACTGTGATAGTCTCTTCGTTAGTGTTATTAGACTGTGAATGTCTCTTACATATCATTACTATTAGACTGTGAATGTCTCTTACATATCATTACTATTAGACTGTGAATGTCTCTTACATATTTTACTATTAGACTGTGAATGTCTCTTAAATATCATTACTATTAGACTGTGAATGTCTCTTACATATAATTACTATTAGACTGTGAATGTCTCTTACATATCATTACTATTAGACTGTGAATGTCTCTTACATATCATTACTATTAGACTGTGAATGTCTCTTACATATCATTACTGTTAGACTGTGAGTGTCTCTTACATATCATTACTATCAGACTGTGAAAGGTCTCTTACAAATCATTACTATTAGACTGTGAATGTCTCTTACATATCATTACTATTAGACGGTGAATGTCTCTTACATATCATTACTATATGACTGTGAAAGTCTCTTACATATCATTACTGTTAGACTGTGAGTGTCTCTTACATATCATTACCATTAGACTGTGAATGTCTCTTACATATCATTACTATTAGACTGTGAATGTCTCTTACATATCATTACTATTAAACTGTGAATGTCTCTTACATATCATTACTATAAGACTGTGAAAGTCTCTTACATATCATTACTGTTAGACTGTGAGTGTCTCTTACATATCATTACCATTAGACTGTGAATGTCTCTTACATATCATTACTATTAGACTGTGAATGTCTCTTACATATTTACTATTAGACTGTGAATGTCTCTTAAATATCATTACTATTAGACTGTGATAGTCTCTTCGTTAGTGTTATTAGACTGTGAATGTCTCTTACATATCATTACTATTAGACTGTGAATGTCTCTTACATGTCATTACTATTAAACTGTGAATGTCTCTTACATATCATTACTATAAGACTGTGAAAGTCCCTTACATATCATTACTATTAGACTGTGAATGTCTCTTCTTTACTGTTGTTATTAGACTGTGAATGTCTCGTACATATCATTACTATTAGACTGTGAATGTCTATTACATATTTTACTATTAGACTGTGAATGTCTCTTAAATATCATTACTATTAGACTGTGATAGTCTATTCGTTAGTGTTATTAGACTGTGAATGTCTCTTACATATCATTACTATTAGACTGTGAATGTCTCTTACATATCATTACTATTAGACTGTGAATGTCTCTTACATATCATTACTATTAGACTGTGAATGTCTCTTCTTTACTGTTGTTATTAGACTGTGAATGTCTCGTACATATCATTACTATTAGACTGTGAATGTCTATTACATATTTTACTATTAGACTGTGAATGTCTCTTAAATATCATTACTATTAGACTGTGATAGTCTCTTCGTTAGTGTTATTAGACTGTGAATGTCTCTTACACATCATTACTATTAGACTGTGAATGTCTCTTACATATCATTACTATTAGACTGTGAATGTCTCTTACATATTTTACTATTAGACTGTGAATGTCTCTTAAATATCATTACTATTAGACTGTGAATGTCTCGTACATATAATTACTATTAGACTGTGAATGTCTCTTACATATCATTACTATTAGACTGTGAATGTCTCTTACATATCATTACTATTAGACTGTGAATGTCTCTTACATATCATTACTGTTAGACTGTGAGTGTCTCTTACATATCATTACTATCAGACTGTGAAAGGTCTCTTACAAATCATTACTATTAGACTGTGAATGTCTCTTACATATCATTACTATTAAACTGTGAATGTCTCTTACATATCATTACTATAAGACTGTGAAAGTCTCTTACATATCATTACGTTAGACTGTGAGTGTCCTCTTACATATCAGTACCATTAGACTGTGAATGTCTCTTACATATCATTACTATTAGACTGTGAATGTCTCTTACATTTTTACTATTAGACTGTGAATGTCTCTTAAATATCATTACTATTAGACTGTGATAGTCTCTTAGTGAGTGTTATTAGACTGTGAATGTCTCTTATCATATCATTACTATTAGACGTGAATGTCTCGTACATATCATTACTCTTAGACTGTGAATGTCTCTTACATATCATTATTATTAGACGGTGAATGTCTCTTACATACCATTACTATCAGACTGTGAATGTCTCTTACAATACATTACTATTAGACTGTGATGTCTCTTACATATCATTAATATCGGACTGTGAATGTCTCTTACATATCATTACTATTAAGACTGTGAATGTCTCTTACATATCATTACTATTAGACTGTTGAGTGTCTCTTACATATCATTACTATTAGACTGTGAATGTCTCTTACATATCATTACTATTAACTGTGAATGTCTCTTACAAATCATTACTATTAGACTGTGAATGTCTCTTACATATCATTACTATTAGACTGTGAATGTCTCTTACATATCATTACTATTAGACTGTGAATGTCTCTTACATATCATTACTATTAGACTGTGAATGTCTCTTACATATCATTACTATTAGACTGTGAATGTCTCTTACATATCATTACTATTAGACTGTGAATGTCTCTTACATATCATTACTATTAGACTGTGAATGTCTCTTACATATCATTACTATTAGACTGTGAATGTCTCTTACATATCATTACTATTAGACTGTGAATGTCTCTTACATATCATTACTATTAGACTGTGAATGTCTCTTACATATCATTACTATTAGACTGTGAATGTCTCTTACTATTGTTATTAGACTGTGAATGTCTCTTACATATCATTACTATTAGACTGTGAATGTCTCTTACATATTTTACTATTAGACTGTGAATGTCTCTTATATATCATTACTATTAGACTGTGAATGTCTCTTACATATCATTACTATTAGACTGTGAATGTCTCTTACATATCATTACTATTAGACTGTGAATGTCTCTTACATATCATTACTATTAGACTGTGAATGTCTCTTACATATCATTACTATTAGACTGTGAATGTCTCTTACATATCATTACTATTAGACTGTGAATGTCTCTTACATATCATTACTATTAGACTGTGAATGTCTCTTACATATCATTACTATTAGACTGTGAATGTCTCTTACATATCATTACTATTAGACTGTGAATGTCTCTTACATATCATTACTATTAGACTGTGAATGTCTCTTACATATCATTACTATTAGACTGTGAATGTCTCTTCTTTACTGTTGTTATTAGACTGTGAATGTCTCTTACATATCATTACTATTAGACTGTGAATGTCTCTTACATATTTTACTATTAGACTGTGAATGTCTCTTACATATCATTACTATTAGACTGTGATGTCTCTTCATTATTGTTATTAGACTGTGAATGTCTCTTACATATCATTACTATTAGACTGTGAATGTCTCTTACATATCATTACTATTAGACTGTGAATGTCTCTTACATATCATTACTATTAGACTGTGAATGTCTCTTACATATCATTACTATTAGACTGTGAATGTCTCTTACATATCATTACTATTAGACTGTGAATGTCTCTTACATATCATTACTATTAGACTGTGAATGTCTCTTACATATCATTACTATTAGACTGTGAATGTCTCTTACATATCATTACTATTAGACTGTGAATGTCTCTTACATATCATTACTATTAGACTGTGAATGTCTCTTACATATCATTACTATTAGACTGTGAATGTCTCTTACATATCATTACTATTAGACTGTGAATGTCTCTTACATATCATTACTATTAGACTGTGAATGTCTCTTACATATCATTACTATTAGACTGTGAATGTCTCTTACATATCATTACTATTAGACTGTGAATGTCTCTTACATATCATTACTATTAGACTGTGAATGTCTCTTACATATCATTACTATTAGACTGTGAATGTCTCTTACATATCATTACTATTAGACTGTGAATGTCTCTTCTTTACTGTTGTTATTAGACTGTGAATGTCTCTTACATATCATTACTATTAGACTGTGAATGTCTCTTACATATTTTACTATTAGACTGTGAATGTCTCTTAAATATCATTACTATTAGACTGTGAATGTCTCTTCATTATTATTAGACTGTGAATGTCTCTTACATATCATTACTATTAGACTGTGAATGTCTCTTACATATCATTACTATTAGACTGTGAATGTCTCTTACATATCATTACTATTAGACTGTGAATGTCTCTTACATATCATTACTATTAGACTGTGAATGTCTCTTACATATCATTACTATTAGACTGTGAATGTCTCTTACATATCATTACTATTAGACTGTGAATGTCTCTTACATATCATTACTATTAGACTGTGAATGTCTCTTACATATCATTACTATTAGACTGTGAATGTCTCTTACATATCATTACTATTAGACTGTGAATGTCTCTTACATATCATTACTATTAGACTGTGAATGTCTCTTACATATCATTACTATTAGACTGTGAATGTCTCTTACAAATCATTACTATTAGACTGTGAATGTCTCTTACATATCATTACTATTAGACTGTGAATGTCTCTTACATATCATTACTATTAGACTGTGAATGTCTCTTACATATCATTACTATTAGACTGTGAATGTCTCTTACATATCATTACTATAAGACTGTGAAAGTCTCTTACATATCATTACTATTAGACTGTGAATGTCTCTTACATATCATTACTATTAGACTGTGAATGTCTCTTACATATCATTACTATTAGACTGTGAATGTCTCTTACATATCATTACTATTAGACTGTGAATGTCTCTTACATATCATTACTATAAGACTGTGAATGTCTCTTACATATCATTACTATTAGACTGTGAATGTCTCTTACATATCATTACTATTAGACTGTGAATGTCTCTTACATATCATTACTATTAGACTGTGAATGTCTCTTACATATTTTACTATTAGACTGTGAATGTCTCTTAAATATCATTACTATTAGACTGTGATGTCTCTTCATTAGTGTTATTAGACTGTGAATGTCTCTTACATATCATTACTATTAGACTGTGAATGTCTCTTACATATCATTACTATTAGACTGTGAATGTCTCTTACATATCATTACTATTAGACTGTGAATGTCTCTTACATATCATTACTATTAGACTGTGAATGTCTCTTACATATCATTACTATTAGACTGTGAATGTCTCTTACATATCATTACTATTAGACTGTGAATGTCTCTTACATATCATTACTATTAGACTGTGAATGTCTCTTACATATCATTACTATTAGACTGTGAATGTCTCTTACATATCATTACTATTAGACTGTGAATGTCTCTTACATATCATTACTATTAGACTGTGAATGTCTCTTACATATCATTACTATTAGACTGTGAATGTCTCTTACATATCATTACTATTAGACTGTGAATGTCTCTTACATATCATTACTATTAGACTGTGAATGTCTCTTACATATCATTACTATTAGACTGTGAATGTCTCTTACATATCATTACTATAAGACTGTGAAAGTCTCTTACATATCATTACTATTAGACTGTGAATGTCTCTTACATATCATTACTATTAGACTGTGAATGTCTCTTACATATCATTACTATTAGACTGTGAATGTCTCTTACATATCATTACTATTAGACTGTGAATGTCTCTTACATATCATTACTATAAGACTGTGAAAGTCTCTTACATATCATTACTATTAGACTGTGAGTGTCTCTTACATATCATTACTATTAGACTGTGAATGTCTCTTACATATCATTACTATTAGACTGTGAATGTCTCTTACATATTTTACTATTAGACTGTGAATGTCTCTTACATATCATTACTATTAGACTGTGATAGTCTCTTCGTTAGTGTTATTAGACTGTGAATGTCTCTTACATATCATTACTATTAGACTGTGAATGTCTCTTACATATCATTACTATTAAACTGTGAATGTCTCTTACATATCATTACTATAAGACTGTGAAAGTCTCTTACATATCATTACTATTAGACTGTGAATGTCTCTTCTTTACTGTTGTTATTAGACTGTGAATGTCTCTTACATATCATTACTATTAGACTGTGAATGTCTCTTACATATTTACTATTAGACTGTGAATGTCTCTTAAATATCATTACTATTAGACTGTGATAGTCTCTTCGTTAGTGTTATTAGACTGTGAATGTCTCTTACATATCATTACTATTAGACTGTGAATGTCTCTTACATATCATTACTATTAGACTGTGAATGTCTCTTACATATCATTACTATTAGACTGTGAATGTCTCTTCTTTACTGTTGTTATTAGACTGTGAATGTCTCTTACATATCATTACTATTAGACTGTGAATGTCTCTTACATATTTACTATTAGACTGTGAATGTCTCTTAAATATCATTACTATTAGACTGTGAATGTCTCTTCATTAGTGTTATTAGACTGTGAATGTCTCTTACATATCATTACTATTAGACTGTGAATGTCTCTTACATATCATTACTATTAGACTGTGAATGTCTCTTACATATTTTACTATTAGACTGTGAATGTCTCTTACATATCATTACTATTAGACTGTGAATGTCTCTTACATATCATTACTATTAGACTGTGAATGTCTCTTACATATCATTACTATTAGACTGTGAATGTCTCTTACATATCATTACTATTAGACTGTGAATGTCTCTTACATATCATTACTATTAGACTGTGAGTGTCTCTTACATATCATTACTATTAGACTGTGAATGTCTCTTACATATCATTACTATTAGACTGTGAATGTCTCTTACATATCATTACTATTAGACTGTGAATGTCTCTTACATATCATTACTATTAGACTGTGAATGTCTCTTACATATCATTACTATTAGACTGTGAGTGTCTCTTACATATCATTACCATTAGACTGTGAATGTCTCTTACATATCATTACTATTAGACTGTGAATGTCTCTTACATATCATTACTATTAGACGGTGAATGTCTCTTACATATCATTACTATTAGACTGTGAATGTCTCTTACATATCATTACTATTAGACATGTCTCTTACATACATTACTATTAGACTGTGAATGTCTCTTACATATCATTACTATTAGACTGTGAATGTCTCTTACATATCATTACTATTAGACTGTGAATGTCTCTTACATATCATTACTATTAGACTGTGATAGTCTCTTACATATCATTACTATTAGACTGTGAATGTCTCTTACATATCATTACTATTAGACTGTGAATGTCTCTTACATATCATTACTATTAGACTGTGAATGTCTCTTACATATCATTACTATTAGACTGTGAATGTCTCTTACATATCATTACTATTAGACTGTGAATGTCTCTTCGTTGTTATTAGACTGTGAATGTCTCTTACATATCATTACTATTAGACTGTGAATGTCTCTTACATATCATTACTATTAGACTGTGAATGTCTCTTACATATCATTACTATTAGACTGTGATGTCTCTTTAGTGTTATTAGACTGTGAATGTCTCTTACATATCATTACTATTAGACTGTGAATGTCTCTTACATATCATTACTATTAGACTGTGAATGTCTCTTACATATCATTACTATTAGACTGTGAATGTCTCTTCTTTAGTGTTATTAGACTGTGAATGTCTCTTACATATCATTACTATTAGACTGTGAATGTCTCTTACATATCATTACTATTAGACTGTGAATGTCTCTTACATATCATTACTATTAGACTGTGAATGTCTCTTCATATCATTACTATTAGACTGTGAATGTCTCTTACATATCATTACTATTAGACTGTGAATGTCTCTTACATATCATTACTATTAGACTGTGAATGTCTCTTACATATCATTACTATTAGACTGTGAATGTCTCTTACATATCATTACTATTAGACTGTGAATGTCTCTTACATATCATTACTATTAGACTGTGAATGTCTCTTACATATCATTACTATTAGACTGTGAATGTCTCTTACATATCATTACTATTAGACTGTGAATGTCTCTTACATATCATTACTATTAGACTGTGAATGTCTCTTACATATCATTACTATTAGACTGTGAATGTCTCTTACATATCATTACTATTAGACTGTGAATGTCTCTTACATATCATTACTATTAGACTGTGAATGTCTCTTACATATCATTACTATTAGACTGTGAATGTCTCTTACATATCATTACTATTAGACTGTGAATGTCTCTTACATATCATTACTATTAGACTGTGAATGTCTCTTACATATCATTACTATTAGACTGTGAATGTCTCTTACATATCATTACTATTAGACTGTGAATGTCTCTTACATATCATTACTATTAGACTGTGAATGTCTCTTACATATCATTACTATTAGACTGTGAATGTCTCTTCTTAGTATTAGACTGTGAATGTCTCTTACATATCATTACTATTAGACTGTGAATGTCTCTTACATATCATTACTATTAGACTGTGAATGTCTCTTACATATCATTACTATTAGACTGTGAATGTCTCTTACATATCATTACTATTAGACTGTGAATGTCTCTTCTTTAGTGTTATTAGACTGTGAATGTCTCTTACATATCATTACTATTAGACTGTGAATGTCTCTTACATATCATTACTATTAGACTGTGAATGTCTCTTACATATCATTACTATTAGACTGTGAATGTCTCTTCGTTAGTGTTATTAGACTGTGAATGTCTCTTACATATCATTACTATTAGACTGTGAATGTCTCTTACATATCATTACTATTAGACTGTGAATGTCTCTTACATATCATTACTATTAGACTGTGAATGTCTCTTCTTACTGTTGTTATTAGACTGTGAATGTCTCTTACATATCATTACTATTAGACTGTGAATGTCTCTTACATATCATTACTATTAGACTGTGAATGTCTCTTACATATCATTACTATTAGACTGTGAATGTCTCTTCATAGTTACTATTAGACTGTGAATGTCTCTTACATATCATTACTATTAGACTGTGAATGTCTCTTACATATCATTACTATTAGACTGTGAATGTCTCTTACATATCATTACTATTAGACTGTGAATGTCTCTTACATATCATTACTATTAGACTGTGAATGTCTCTTACATATCATTACTATTAGACTGTGAATGTCTCTTACATATCATTACTATTAGACTGTGAATGTCTCTTACATATCATTACTATTAGACTGTGAATGTCTCTTACATATCATTACTATTAGACTGTGAATGTCTCTTACATATCATTACTATTAGACTGTGAATGTCTCTTACATATCATTACTATTAGACTGTGAATGTCTCTTACATATATTTATTAGACTGTGAATGTCTCTTACATATCATTACTATTAGACTGTGAATGTCTCTTACATATCATTACTATTAGACTGTGAATGTCTCTTACATATCATTACTATTAGACTGTGAATGTCTCTTACATATCATTACTATTAGACTGTGAATGTCTCTTACATATCATTACTATTAGACTGTGAATGTCTCTTACATATCATTACTATAAGACTGTGAAAGTCTCTTACATATCATTACTATTAGACTGTGAATGTCTCTTACATATCATTACTATTAGACTGTGAATGTCTCTTACATATCATTACTATTAGACTGTGAATGTCTCTTACATATTTTACTATTAGACTGTGAATGTCTCTTAAATATCATTACTATTAGACTGTGAAGTCTCTTCGTTAGTGTTATTAGACTGTGAATGTCTCTTACATATCATTACTATTAGACTGTGAATGTCTCTTACATATCATTACTATTAGACTGTGAATGTCTCTTACATATCATTACTATTAGACTGTGAATGTCTCTTTATGTTGTTATTAGACTGTGAATGTCTCTTACATATCATTACTATTAGACTGTGAATGTCTCTTACATATTTTACTATTAGACTGTGAATGTCTCTTACATATCATTACTATTAGACTGTGAATGTCTCTTACATTATTTATTAGACTGTGAATGTCTCTTACATATCATTACTATTAGACTGTGAATGTCTCTTACATATCATTACTATTAGACTGTGAATGTCTCTTACATATCATTACTATTAGACTGTGAATGTCTCTTACATATCATTACTATTAGACTGTGAATGTCTCTTACATATCATTACTATTAGACTGTGAATGTCTCTTACATATCATTACTATTAGACTGTGAATGTCTCTTACATATCATTACTATTAGACTGTGAATGTCTCTTACATATCATTACTATTAGACTGTGAATGTCTCTTACATATCATTACTATTAGACTGTGAATGTCTCTTACATATCATTACTATTAGACTGTGAATGTCTCTTACATATCATTACTATTAGACTGTGAATGTCTCTTACATATCATTACTATTAGACTGTGAATGTCTCTTACATATCATTACTATTAGACTGTGAATGTCTCTTACATATCATTACTATTAGACTGTGAATGTCTCTTACATATCATTACTATTAGACTGTGAATGTCTCTTACATATCATTACTATAAGACTGTGAATGTCTCTTACATATCATTACTATTAGACTGTGAATGTCTCTTACATATCATTACTATTAGACTGTGAGTGTCTCTTACATATCATTACTATTAGACTGTGAATGTCTCTTACATATCATTACTATTAGACTGTGAATGTCTCTTACATATCATTACTATTAGACTGTGAAAGTCTCTTACATATCATTACTATTAGACTGTGAATGTCTCTTACATATCATTACTATTAGACTGTGAATGTCTCTTACATATCATTACTATTAGACTGTGAATGTCTCTTACATATCATTACTATTAGACTGTGAATGTCTCTTACATATCATTACTATTAGACTGTGATGTCTCTTCATTAGTGTTATTAGACTGTGAATGTCTCTTACATATCATTACTATTAGACTGTGAATGTCTCTTACATATCATTACTATTAGACTGTGAATGTCTCTTACATATCATTACTATTAGACTGTGAATGTCTCTTACATATCATTACTATTAGACTGTGAATGTCTCTTACATATCATTACTATTAGACTGTGAATGTCTCTTACATATCATTACTATTAGACTGTGAATGTCTCTTACATATCATTACTATTAGACTGTGAATGTCTCTTACATATCATTACTATTAGACTGTGAATGTCTCTTACATATCATTACTATTAGACTGTGAATGTCTCTTACATATCATTACTATTAGACTGTGAATGTCTCTTACATATCATTACTATTAGACTGTGAATGTCTCTTACATATCATTACTATTAGACTGTGAATGTCTCTTACATATCATTACTATTAGACTGTGAATGTCTCTTACATATCATTACTATTAGACTGTGAATGTCTCTTACATATCATTACTATTAGACTGTGAATGTCTCTTACATATCATTACTATTAGACTGTGAATGTCTCTTACATATCATTACTATTAGACTGTGAATGTCTCTTACATATCATTACTATTAGACTGTGAATGTCTCTTACATATCATTACTATTAGACTGTGAATGTCTCTTACATATCATTACTATTAGACTGTGAATGTCTCTTACATATCATTACTATTAGACTGTGAATGTCTCTTACATATCATTACTATTAGACTGTGAATGTCTCTTACATATCATTACTATTAGACTGTGAATGTCTCTTACATATCATTACTATTAGACTGTGAATGTCTCTTACATATCATTACTATTAGACTGTGAATGTCTCTTACATATCATTACTATTAGACTGTGAATGTCTCTTACATATCATTACTATTAGACTGTGAATGTCTCTTACATATTTTACTATTAGACTGTGAATGTCTCTTACATATCATTACTATTAGACTGTGATGTCTCTTCATTAGTGTTATTAGACTGTGAATGTCTCTTACATATCATTACTATTAGACTGTGAATGTCTCTTACATATCATTACTATTAGACTGTGAATGTCTCTTACATATCATTACTATAAGACTGTGAATGTCTCTTACATATCATTACTATTAGACTGTGAATGTCTCTTCTTACTGTTGTTATTAGACTGTGAATGTCTCTTACATATCATTACTATTAGACTGTGAATGTCTCTTACATATTTTACTATTAGACTGTGAATGTCTCTTAAATATCATTACTATTAGACTGTGATGTCTCTTCGTTAGTGTTATTAGACTGTGAATGTCTCTTACATATCATTACTATTAGACTGTGAATGTCTCTTACATATCATTACTATTAGACTGTGAATGTCTCTTACATATCATTACTATTAGACTGTGAATGTCTCTTCTTTACTGTTGTTATTAGACTGTGAATGTCTCTTACATATCATTACTATTAGACTGTGAATGTCTCTTACATATTTTACTATTAGACTGTGAATGTCTCTTAAATATCATTACTATTAGACTGTGATAGTCTCTTCGTTAGTGTTATTAGACTGTGAATGTCTCTTACATATCATTACTATTAGACTGTGAATGTCTCTTACATATCATTACTATTAGACTGTGAATGTCTCTTACATATTTTACTATTAGACTGTGAATGTCTCTTACATATCATTACTATTAGACTGTGAATGTCTCTTACATATCATTACTATTAGACTGTGAATGTCTCTTACATATCATTACTATTAGACTGTGAATGTCTCTTACATATCATTACTATTAGACTGTGAATGTCTCTTACATATCATTACTATTAGACTGTGAATGTCTCTTACATATCATTACTATTAGACTGTGAATGTCTCTTACATATCATTACTATTAGACTGTGAATGTCTCTTACATATCATTACTATTAGACTGTGAATGTCTCTTACATATCATTACTATTAGACTGTGAATGTCTCTTACATATCATTACTATTAGACTGTGAATGTCTCTTACATATCATTACTATTAGACTGTGAATGTCTCTTACATATCATTACTATTAGACTGTGAATGTCTCTTACATATCATTACTGTTAGACTGTGAATGTCTCTTACATATCATTACTATTAGACTGTGAATGTCTCTTACATATCATTACTATTAGACTGTGAATGTCTCTTACATATTTTACTATTAGACTGTGAATGTCTCTTAAATATCATTACTATTAGACTGTGATAGTCTCTTCATTAGTGTTATTAGACTGTGAATGTCTCTTACATATCATTACTATTAGACTGTGAATGTCTCTTACATATAATTACTATTAGACTGTGAATGTCTCTTACATATCATTACTATAAGACTGTGAAAGTCTCTTACATATCATTACTATTAGACTGTGAATGTCTCTTCTTTACTGTTGTTATTAGACTGTGAATGTCTCTTACATATCATTACTATTAGACTGTGAATGTCTCTTACATATTTTACTATTAGACTGTGAATGTCTCTTAAATATCATTACTATTAGACTGTGATAGTCTCTTCGTTAGTGTTATTAGACTGTGAATGTCTCTTACATATCATTACTATTAGACTGTGAATGTCTCTTACATATCATTACTATTAGACTGTGAATGTCTCTTACATATCATTACTATTAGACTGTGAATGTCTCTTCTTACTGTTGTTATTAGACTGTGAATGTCTCTTACATATCATTACTATTAGACTGTGAATGTCTCTTACATATTTACTATTAGACTGTGAATGTCTCTTAAATATCATTACTATTAGACTGTGATAGTCTCTTCGTTAGTGTTATTAGACTGTGAATGTCTCTTACATATCATTACTATTAGACTGTGAATGTCTCTTACATATCATTACTATTAGACTGTGAATGTCTCTTACATATTTACTATTAGACTGTGAATGTCTCTTAAATATCATTACTATTAGACTGTGAATGTCTCTTACATATCATTACTATTAGACTGTGAATGTCTCTTACATATCATTACTATTAGACTGTGAATGTCTCTTACATATCATTACTATTAGACTGTGAATGTCTCTTACATATCATTACTATTAGACTGTGAATGTCTCTTACATATCATTACTATTAGACTGTGAATGTCTCTTACATATCATTACTATTAGACTGTGAATGTCTCTTACATATCATTACTATTAGACTGTGAATGTCTCTTACATATCATTACTATTAGACTGTGAATGTCTCTTACATATCATTACTATTAGACTGTGAATGTCTCTTACATATCATTACTATTAGACTGTGAATGTCTCTTACATATCATTACTATTAGACTGTGAATGTCTCTTACATATCATTACTATTAGACTGTGAATGTCTCTTACATATCATTACTATTAGACTGTGAATGTCTCTTACATATCATTACTATTAGACTGTGAATGTCTCTTACATATCATTACTATTAGACTGTGAATGTCTCTTACATATCATTACTATTAGACTGTGAATGTCTCTTACATATCATTACTATTAGACTGTGAATGTCTCTTACATATCATTACTATTAGACTGTGAATGTCTCTTACATATTTACTATTAGACTGTGAATGTCTCTTACATATCATTACTATTAGACTGTGAATGTCTCTTCATTAGTGTTATTAGACTGTGAATGTCTCTTACATATCATTACTATTAGACTGTGAATGTCTCTTACATATCATTACTATTAGACTGTGAATGTCTCTTACATATCATTACTATTAGACTGTGAATGTCTCTTACATATCATTACTATTAGACTGTGAATGTCTCTTACATATCATTACTATTAGACTGTGAATGTCTCTTACATATCATTACTATTAGACTGTGAATGTCTCTTACATATCATTACTATTAGACTGTGAATGTCTCTTACATATCATTACTATTAGACTGTGAATGTCTCTTACATATCATTACTATTAGACTGTGAATGTCTCTTACATATCATTACTATTAGACTGTGAATGTCTCTTACATATCATTACTATTAGACTGTGAATGTCTCTTACATATCATTACTATTAGACTGTGAATGTCTCTTACATATCATTACTATTAGACTGTGAATGTCTCTTACATATCATTACTATTAGACTGTGAATGTCTCTTACATATCATTACTATTAGACTGTGAATGTCTCTTACATATCATTACTATTAGACTGTGAATGTCTCTTACATATCATTACTATTAGACTGTGAATGTCTCTTACATATTACTATTAGACTGTGAATGTCTCTTACATATCATTACTATTAGACTGTGAATGTCTCTTACATATCATTACTATTAGACTGTGAATGTCTCTTACATATCATTACTATTAGACTGTGAATGTCTCTTACATATCATTACTATTAGACTGTGAATGTCTCTTACATATCATTACTATTAGACTGTGAATGTCTCTTACATATCATTACTATTAGACTGTGAATGTCTCTTACATATCATTACTATTAGACTGTGAATGTCTCTTACATATCATTACTATTAGACTGTGAATGTCTCTTACATATCATTACTATTAGACTGTGAATGTCTCTTACATATCATTACTATTAGACTGTGAATGTCTCTTACATATCATTACTATTAGACTGTGAATGTCTCTTACATATCATTACTATTAGACTGTGAATGTCTCTTACATATCATTACTATTAGACTGTGAATGTCTCTTACATATCATTACTATTAGACTGTGAATGTCTCTTACATATCATTACTATTAGACTGTGAATGTCTCTTACATATCATTACTATTAGACTGTGAATGTCTCTTACATATCATTACTATTAGACTGTGAATGTCTCTTACATATCATTACTATTAGACTGTGAATGTCTCTTACATATCATTACTATTAGACTGTGAATGTCTCTTACATATCATTACTATTAGACTGTGAATGTCTCTTACATATCATTACTATTAGACTGTGAATGTCTCTTACATATCATTACTATTAGACTGTGAATGTCTCTTACATATCATTACTATTAGACTGTGAATGTCTCTTACATATCATTACTATTAGACTGTGAATGTCTCTTACATATCATTACTATTAGACTGTGAATGTCTCTTACATATCATTACTATTAGACTGTGAATGTCTCTTACATATCATTACTATTAGACTGTGAATGTCTCTTACATATCATTACTATTAGACTGTGAATGTCTCTTACATATCATTACTATTAGACTGTGAATGTCTCTTACATATCATTACTATTAGACTGTGAATGTCTCTTACATATCATTACTATTAGACTGTGAATGTCTCTTACATATCATTACTATTAGACTGTGAATGTCTCTTACATATCATTACTATTAGACTGTGAATGTCTCTTACATATCATTACTATTAGACTGTGAATGTCTCTTACATATCATTACTATTAGACTGTGAATGTCTCTTACATATCATTACTATTAGACTGTGAATGTCTCTTACATATCATTACTATTAGACTGTGAATGTCTCTTACATATCATTACTATTAGACTGTGAATGTCTCTTACATATCATTACTATTAGACTGTGAATGTCTCTTACATATCATTACTATTAGACTGTGAATGTCTCTTACATATCATTACTATTAGACTGTGAATGTCTCTTACATATCATTACTATTAGACTGTGAATGTCTCTTACATATCATTACTATTAGACTGTGAATGTCTCTTACATATCATTACTATTAGACTGTGAATGTCTCTTACATATCATTACTATTAGACTGTGAATGTCTCTTACATATCATTACTATTAGACTGTGAATGTCTCTTACATATCATTACTATTAGACTGTGAATGTCTCTTCAATATGTCTATTAGACTGTGAATGTCTCTTCATTATTCTATTAGACTGTGAATGTCTCTTACATATCATTACTATTAGACTGTGAATGTCTCTTACATCTGTCTATTAGACTGTGAATGTCTCTTACATATGTCTTATTAGACTGTGAATGTCTCTTCATCTGTGTTTCTATTAGACTGTGAATGTCTCTTCATATCATTACTATTAGACTGTGAATGTCTCTTACTATCATTACTATTAGACTGTGAATGTCTCTTACTATCATTACTATTAGACTGTGAATGTCTCTTACATTATTCATTATAACTGTGAATGTCTCTTCATATCATTACTATTAGACTGTGAATGTCTCTTACATATTTTACTATTAGACTGTGAATGTCTCTTACATATCATTACTATTAGACTGTGAATGTCTCTTACATATCATTACTATTAGACTGTGAATGTCTCTTACATATCATTACTATTAGACTGTGAATGTCTCTTACATATCATTACTATTAGACTGTGAATGTCTCTTACATTATTTACTATTAGACTGTGAATGTCTCTTACATTATTACTATTAGACTGTGAATGTCTCTTACATTATTACTATTAGACTGTGAATGTCTCTTACATATCATTACTATTAGACTGTGAATGTCTCTTACATATTTTACTATTAGACTGTGAATGTCTCTTACATATCATTACTATTAGACTGTGAATGTCTCTTACATATCATTACTATTAGACTGTGAATGTCTCTTACATATCATTACTATTAGACTGTGAATGTCTCTTACATATCATTACTATTAGACTGTGAATGTCTCTTACATATCATTACTATTAGACTGTGAATGTCTCTTACATATCATTACTATTAGACTGTGAATGTCTCTTACATATCATTACTATTAGACTGTGAATGTCTCTTACATATCATTACTATTAGACTGTGAATGTCTCTTACATATCATTACTATTAGACTGTGAATGTCTCTTACATATCATTACTATTAGACTGTGAATGTCTCTTACATATCATTACTATTAGACTGTGAATGTCTCTTACATATCATTACTATTAGACTGTGAATGTCTCTTACATATCATTACTATTAGACTGTGAATGTCTCTTACATATCATTACTATTAGACTGTGAATGTCTCTTACATATCATTACTATTAGACTGTGAATGTCTCTTACATATCATTACTATTAGACTGTGAATGTCTCTTACATATCATTACTATTAGACTGTGAATGTCTCTTACATATCATTACTATTAGACTGTGAATGTCTCTTACATATCATTACTATTAGACTGTGAATGTCTCTTCATTATGTTACTATTAGACTGTGAATGTCTCTTACATATCATTACTATTAGACTGTGAATGTCTCTTACATATCATTACTATTAGACTGTGAATGTCTCTTACATATCATTACTATTAGACTGTGAATGTCTCTTACATATCATTACTATTAGACTGTGAATGTCTCTTACATATCATTACTATTAGACTGTGAATGTCTCTTACATATCATTACTATTAGACTGTGAATGTCTCTTACATATCATTACTATTAGACTGTGAATGTCTCTTACATATCATTACTATTAGACTGTGAATGTCTCTTACATATCATTACTATTAGACTGTGAATGTCTCTTACATATCATTACTATTAGACTGTGAATGTCTCTTACATATCATTACTATTAGACTGTGAATGTCTCTTACATATCATTACTATTAGACTGTGAATGTCTCTTACATATCATTACTATTAGACTGTGAATGTCTCTTACATATCATTACTATTAGACTGTGAATGTCTCTTACATATCATTACTATTAGACTGTGAATGTCTCTTACATATCATTACTATTAGACTGTGAATGTCTCTTACATATCATTACTATTAGACTGTGAATGTCTCTTACATATCATTACTATTAGACTGTGAATGTCTCTTACATATCATTACTATTAGACTGTGAATGTCTCTTACATATCATTACTATTAGACTGTGAATGTCTCTTACATATCATTACTATTAGACTGTGAATGTCTCTTACATATCATTACTATTAGACTGTGAATGTCTCTTACATATCATTACTATTAGACTGTGAATGTCTCTTACATATCATTACTATTAGACTGTGAATGTCTCTTACATATCATTACTATTAGACTGTGAATGTCTCTTACATATCATTACTATTAGACTGTGAATGTCTCTTACATATCATTACTATTAGACTGTGAATGTCTCTTACATATCATTACTATTAGACTGTGAATGTCTCTTCTTTATTACTATTAGACTGTGAATGTCTCTTACATATCATTACTATTAGACTGTGAATGTCTCTTACATATTTTACTATTAGACTGTGAATGTCTCTTACATATCATTACTATTAGACTGTGAATGTCTCTTACATATCATTACTATTAGACTGTGAATGTCTCTTACATATCATTACTATTAGACTGTGAATGTCTCTTACATATCATTACTATTAGACTGTGAATGTCTCTTACATATCATTACTATTAGACTGTGAATGTCTCTTACATATCATTACTATTAGACTGTGAATGTCTCTTACATATCATTACTATTAGACTGTGAATGTCTCTTACATATCATTACTATTAGACTGTGAATGTCTCTTACATATCATTACTATTAGACTGTGAATGTCTCTTACATATCATTACTATTAGACTGTGAATGTCTCTTACATATCATTACTATTAGACTGTGAATGTCTCTTACATATCATTACTATTAGACTGTGAATGTCTCTTACATATCATTACTATTAGACTGTGAATGTCTCTTACATATCATTACTATTAGACTGTGAATGTCTCTTACATATCATTACTATTAGACTGTGAATGTCTCTTACATATCATTACTATTAGACTGTGAATGTCTCTTACATATCATTACTATTAGACTGTGAATGTCTCTTACATATCATTACTATTAGACTGTGAATGTCTCTTACATATCATTACTATTAGACTGTGAATGTCTCTTACATATCATTACTATTAGACTGTGAATGTCTCTTACATATTTTACTATTAGACTGTGAATGTCTCTTACATATCATTACTATTAGACTGTGAATGTCTCTTACATATCATTACTATTAGACTGTGAATGTCTCTTACATATCATTACTATTAGACTGTGAATGTCTCTTACATATCATTACTATTAGACTGTGAATGTCTCTTACATATCATTACTATTAGACTGTGAATGTCTCTTACATATCATTACTATTAGACTGTGAATGTCTCTTACATATCATTACTATTAGACTGTGAATGTCTCTTACATATCATTACTATAAGACTGTGAATGTCTCTTACATATCATTATTAGACTGTGAATGTCTCTTACATATCATTACTATTAGACTGTGAATGTCTCTTACATATCATTACTATTAGACTGTGGAATGTCTCTTACATATCATTACTATTAGACTGTGAATGTCTCTTACATATCATTACTGTTCGACTGTGAATGTCTCTTCTTTACTGTTGTTATTAAGAACTGTGAATGTCTCTTACATATCATTACTATTAGACTGTGAATGTCTCTTACATATTTTACTATTAGACTGTGAATGTCTCTTAAATATCATTACTATTAGACTGTGAATGTCTCTACATATAATTACTATTAGAACTGGTGAATGTCTCTTACATATCATTACTATTAGACTGTGAATGTCTCTTAAATATCATTACTATTAGATTGTGAATGTCTCTTACTATCATTACTATCAGACTGTGAAATGTCTCTTACATATCATTACTATTAGACTGTGAATTCTCTTACATATCATACTATTAGACTGTTGAATGTCTCTTACATATCATTACTATTAGACTGTGAATGTCTCTTACATATCACTACTATTAGACTGTGAATGTCTCTTACATATCATTACTATTAGACTGTGAATGTCTCTTACATATCATTACTATTCGACTGTGAATGTCTCTTCTTTACTGTTGTTATTAGACTGTGAATGTCTCTTACATATCATTACTATTAGACTGTGAATGTCTCTTACATATTTTACTATAGACTGTGAATGTCTCTTAAATATCATTACTATTAGACTGTGAATGTCTCTTACATATAATTACTATTAGACTGTGAATGTCTCTTACATATCATTACTATTAGACTGTGAATGTCTCTTACATATCATTACTATTAGACTGTGAATGTCTCTTACATATCATTACTATTAGACTGTGAATGTCTCTTACATACCATTACTATCAGACTGTGAAAGGTCTCTTACAAATATTTCCTATTAGACTGTGAATGTCTCTTACATATCATTACTATTAGACTGTGAATGTCTCTTACATATCATTACTATTAGACGGTGAATGTCTCTTACATATCATTACTATTAAACTGTGAATGTCTCTTACATATCATTACTATAAGACTGTGAAAGTCTCTTACATATCATTACTATTAGACTGTGAATGTCTCTTACATATCATTACTATAAGACTGTGAATGTCTCTTACATATCATTACTATTAGACTGTGAATGTCTCTTACATATCATTACTATTAGACTGTGAGTGTCTCTTACGTATCATTACAATTAGACTGTGAATGTCTCTTACATATCATTACTATTAGACTGTGAATGTCTCTTACATGTCATTACTATTAAACTGTGAATGTCTCTTACATATCATTACTATAAGACTGTGAAAGTCCCTTACATATCATTACTATTAGACTGTGAATGTCTCTTACATATCATTACTATAAGACTGTGAAAGTCTCTTACATATCATTACTGTTAGACTGTGAGTGTCTCTTACATATATTACCATTAGACTGTGAATGTCTCTTACATATCATTACTATTAGACTGTGAATGTCTCTTACATATTTTACTATTAGACTGTGAATGTCTCTTAAATATCATTACTATTAGATTGTGAATGTCTCTTACATATCATTACTATCAGACTGTGAATGTCTCTTACATATCATTACTATTAGACTGTGAATGTCTCTTACATATCATTACTATTAGACTGTGAGTGTCTCTTACATATCATTACAATTAGACTGTGAATGTCTCTTACATATCATTACTATCAGACTGTGAATGTCTCTTACATATCATTACTATTAGACTGTGAATGTCTCTTAAATATCATTACTATAAGACTGTGAAAGTCTCTTACATATCATTATTATTAGACTGTGAATGTATCTTACATATCATTACTATTAGACTGTGAATGTCTCTTACATATCACTACTATTAGACTGTGAATGTCTCTTACATATCATTACTATTAGACTGTGAATGTCTCTTACATATCATTACTATTCGACTGTGAATGTCTCTTCTTTACTGTTGTTATTAGACTGTGAATGTCTCTTACATATCATTACTATTAGACTGTGAATGTCTCTTACATATTTTACTATTAGACTGTGAATGTCTCTTAAATATCATTACTATTAGACTGTGAATGTCTCTTACATATAATTACTATTAGACTGTGAATGTCTCTTACATATCATTACTATTAGACTGTGAAAGTCTCTTACATATCATTACTGTTAGACTGTGAGTGTCTCTTACATATCATTACCATTAGACTGTGAATGTCTCTTACATATCATTACTATTAGACTGTGAATGTCTCTTACATATTTTACTATTAGACTGTGAATGTCTCTTAAATATCATTACTATTAGACTGTGAATGTCTCTTTACTGTTGTTATTAGACTGTGAATGTCTCTTACATATCATTACTATTAGACTGTGAATGTCTCTTACATATTTTACTATTAGACTGTGAATGTCTCTTAAATATCATTACTATTAGACTGTGAATGTCTCTTACATATAATTACTATTAGACTGTGAATGTCTCTTACATATCATTACTATTAGACTGTGAATGTCTCTTACATATCATTACTATTAGACTGTGAATGTCTCTTACATATCATTACCATTAGACGGTGAATGTCTCTTACATATCATTACTATTAGACGGTGAATGTCTCTTACATATCATTACTATAAGACTGTGAAAGTCTCTTACATATCATTACTGTTAGACTGTGAGTGTCTCTTACATATCATTACCATTAGACTGTGAATGTCTCTTACATATCATTACTATTAGACTGTGAATGTCTCTTCTTTACTGTTGTTATTAGACTGTGAATGTCTCGTACATATCATTACTATTAGACTGTGAATGTCTATTACATATTTTACTATTAGACTGTGAATGTCTCTTAAATATCATTACTATTAGACTGTGATAGTCTCTTCGTTAGTGTTATTAGACTGTGAATGTCTCTTACATATCATTACTATTAGACTGTGAATGTCTCTTACATATCATTACTATTAGACTGTGAATGTCTCTTACATATCATTACTATTAGACTGTGAATGTCTCTTACATATCATTACTATTAGACTGTGAATGTCTCTTACATATCATTACTATTAGACTGTGAATGTCTCTTACATATCATTATTATTAGACGGTGAATGTCTCTTACATACCATTACTATCAGACTGTGAATGTCTCTTACAAATCATTACTATTAGACTGTGAATGTCTCTTACATATCATTACTATCAGACTGTGAATGTCTCTTACATATCATTACTATTAGACTGTGAATGTCTCTTACATATCATTACTATTAGACTGTGAATGTCTCTTACATATCATTACTATTAGACTGTGAGTGTCTCTTACATATCATTACCATTAGACTGTGAATGTCTCTTACATATCATTACTATTAGACTGTGAATGTCTCTTACATATCATTACTATTAAACTGTGAATGTCTCTTACATATCATTACTATAAGACTGTGAAAGTCTCTTACATATCATTACTATTAGACTGTGAATGTCTCTTACATATCATTACTATAAGACTGTGAAAGTCTCTTACATATCATTACTGTTAGACTGTGAGTGTCTCTTACATATCATTACCATTAGACTGTGAATGTCTCTTACATATCATTACTATTAGACTGTGAATGTCTCTTCTTTACTGTTGTTATTAGACTGTGAATGTCTCGTACATATCATTACTATTAGACTGTGAATGTCTATTACATATTTTACTATTAGACTGTGAATGTCTCTTAAATATCATTACTATTAGACTGTGATAGTCTCTTCGTTAGTGTTATTAGACTGTGAATGTCTCTTACATATCATTACTATTAGACTGTGAATGTCTCTTACATATCATTACTATTAGACTGTGAATGTCTCTTACATATCATTATTATTAGACTGTGAATGTCCTTACATATCATTACTATTAGACTGTGATTGTCTCTTACATATCATTACCATTAGACTGTGAATGTCTCTTACATATCATTACTATTAGACGGTGAATGTCTCTTACATATCATTACTATCAGACTGTGAAAGGTCTCTTACAAATCATTACTATTAGACTGTGAATGTCTCTTACATATCATTGCTATTAGACTGTGAATGTCTCTTACATATAATTACTATTAGACTGTGAATGTCTCTTACATATCATTACTATCAGACTGTGAATGTCTCTTACATATCATTACTATAAGACTGTGAAAGTCTCTTACATATCATTACTATTAGACTGTGAACGTCTCTTACATATCATCACTATAAGCCTGTGAAAGTCTCTTACATATCATTACTGTTAGACTGTGAGTGTCTCTTACATATCATTACTATCAGACTGTGAATGTCTCTTACATATCATTACTGTTAGACTGTGAATGTCTCTTCTTTACTGTTGTTATTAGACTGTGAATGTCTCTTACATATCGTTACTATTAGACTGTGAATGTCTCTTACATATCATTACTATTAGACTGTGAATGTCTCTTACATATCATTATTATTAGACGGTGAATGTCTCTTACATACCATTACTATCAGACTGTGAATGTCTCTTACAAATCATTACTATTAGACTGTGAATGTCTCTTACATATCATTACTATCAGACTGTGAATGTCTCTTACATATCATTACTATTAGACTGTGAATGTCTCTTACATATCATTACTATTAGACTGTGAGTGTCTCTTACATATCATTACAATTAGACTGTGAATGTCTCTTACATATCATTACTATCAGACTGTGAATGTCTCTTACATGTCATTACTATTAGACTGTGAATGTCTCTTACATATCATTATTATAAGACTGTGAATGTCTCTTACATATCATTACTATAAGACTGTGAAAGTCTCTTACATATCATTACTGTTAGACTGTGAGTGTCTCTTACATATCATTACCAATAGACGGTGAATGTCTCTTACATATCATTACTATTAGACTGTGAATGTCTCTTACATATTTTACTATTAGACTGTGATGTGAATGTCTCTTAAATATCATTACTATTAGACTGTGATAGTCTCTTCGTTAGTGTTATTAGACTGTGAATGTCTCTTACATATCATTACTATTAGACTGTGAATGTCTCTTACATATCATTACTATTAGACTGTGAATGTCTCTTACATATCATTATTATTAGACGGTGAATGTCTCTTACATACCATTACTATCAGACTGTGAATGTCTCTTACAAATCATTACTATTAGACTGTGAATGTCTCTTACATATCATTACTATCAGACTGTGAATGTCTCTTACATATCATTACTATTAGACTGTGAATGTCTCTTACATATCATTACTATTAGACAGTGAATGTCTCTTACATATCATTACTATTAGACTGTGAATGTCTCTTACATATCATTACTATTAGAAGGTGAATGTCTCTTACATATCATTACTATCAGACTGTGAAAGGTCTCTTACAAATCATTACTATTAGACTGTGAATGTCTCTTACATATCATTACTATCAGACTGTGAATGTCTCTTACATATCATTACTATTAGACTGTGAATGTCTCTTACATATCATTACTATTAGACTGTGAGTGTCTCTTACATATCATTACAATTAGACTGTGAATGTCTCTTACATATCATTACTATCAGACTGTGAATGTCTCTTACATATCATTACTATTAGACTGTGAATGTCTCTTAAATATCATTACTATAAGACTGTGAAAGTCTCTTACATATCATTATTATTAGACTGTGAATGTATCTTACATATCATTACTATTAGACTGTGAATGTCTCTTACATATCACTACTATTAGACTGTGAATGTCTCTTACATATCATTACTATTAGACTGTGAATGTCTCTTACATATCATTACTATTCGACTGTGAATGTCTCTTCTTTACTGTTGTTATTAGACTCTGAATGTCTCTTACATATCATTACTATTAGACTGTGAATGTCTCTTACATATTTTACTATTAGACTGTGAATGTCTCTTAAATATCATTACTATTAGACTGTGAATGATCTCTTACATATAATTACTATTAGACTGTGAATGTCTCTTACATATCATTACTATTAGACTGTGAATGTCTCTTACATATCATTACTATTAGACTGTGAATGTCTCTTACATATCATTATTATTAGACGGTGAATGTCTCTTACATACCATTACTATCAGACTGTGAATGTCTCTTACAAATCATTACTATTAGACTGTGAATGTCTCTTACATATCATTACTATCAGACTGTGAATGTCTCTTACATATCATTACTATTAGACTGTGAATGTCTCTTACATATCATTACTATTAGACTGTGAATGTCTCTTACATATCATTACTATTAGACTGTGAATGTCTCTTACATATCATTACTATTAGATGGTGAATGTCTCTTACATATCATTACTATCAGACTGTGAAAGGTCTCTTACAAATCATTACTATTAGACTGTGAATGTCTCTTACATATCATTGCTATTAGACTGTGAATGTCTCTTACATATCATTACTATCAGACTGTGAATGTCTCTTACATATCATTACTATTTGACTGTGAATGTCTCTTACATATCATTACTATTAGACTGTGAATGTCTCTTACATATCATTACTATTAGACTGTGAATGTCTCTTACATATCATTACTATTAGACTGTGAATGTCTCTTACATATCATTACTATTAGACTGTGAGTGTCTCTTACATATCATTACAATTAGACTGTGAATGTCTCTTACATATCATTACTATCAGACTGTGGAATGTCTCTTACATATCATTACTATTAGACTGTGAATGTCTCTTAAATATCATTACTATAAGACTGTGAAAGTCTCTTACATATCATTATTATTAGACTGTGAATGTATCTTACATATCATTACTATTAGACTGTGAATGTCTCTTACATATCATTACTATTAGACTGTGAATGTCTCTTACATATCATTACTATTAGACTGTGAATGTCTCTTACATATCATTACTATTAGACTGTGAATGTCTCTTACATATCATTACTATTCGACTGTGAATGTCTCTTCTTTACTGTTGTTATTAGACTCTGAATGTCTCTTACATATCATTACTATTAGACTGTGAATGTCTCTTACATATTTTACTATTAGACTGTGAATGTCTCTTAAATATCATTACTATTAGACTGTGAATGATCTCTTACATATAATTACTATTAGACTGTGAATGTCTCTTACATATCATTACTATTAGACTGTGAATGTCTCTTACATATCATTATTATTAGACGGTGAATGTCTCTTACATACCATTACTATCAGACTGTGAATGTCTCTTACAAATCATTACTATTAGACTGTGAATGTCTCTTACATATCATTACTATTAGACTGTGAATGTCTCTTACATATCATTACTATTAGACTGTGAATGTCTCTTACATATCATTACTATTAGACTGTGAATGTCTCTTACATATCATTACTATTAGACGGTGAATGTCTCTTACATATCATTACTATCAGACTGTGAAAGGTCTCTTACATATCATTACTATTAGACTGTGAATGTCTCTTACATATCATTACTATTAGACTGTGAATGTCTCTTACATATCATTACTATTCGACTGTGAATGTCTCTTACATATCATTACTATTAGACTGTGAATGTCTCTTACATATCATTACTATACGACTGTGAATGTCTCTTACATATCATTACTATTAGACTGTGAATGTCTCTTACATATCATTACTGTTAGACTGTGAATGTCTCTTACATATCATTACTATAAGACTGTGAAAGTCTCTTACATATCATTACTATTTCACTGTGAATGTCTCTTACATATCATTACTATTAGACTGTGAAAGTCTCTTCAATAGTGTCGTAAATAGAATGTGAAAGTCTCTTCAATAGTGTCGTTATTAGAATGTGAATGTCTCTTCCTTAGTGTCGTTATTAGAATGTGAATGTCTCTTCCTTAGTGTCGTTATAAACTGTACATATCTCCTTCATCTGTGTTTCTAGTAGACTGTGAATGCCTCTTCATTATAATTACTATTTGACTGTGAATGTCTCTTCACTAGCGTAACTATAAGACTGTGAATGTCTCTTCACTAGCGTAACTATAAGACTGTGAATGTCTCTTCCTTAGTGTCGTTATAAACTGTACATATCTCCTTCATCTGTGTTTCTAGTAGACTGTGAATGCCTCTTCATTATAATTACTATTTGACTGTGAATGTCTCTTCACTAGCGTAACTATAAGACTGTGAATGTCTCTTCACTAGCGTAACTATAAGACTGTGAATGTCTCTTCCTTAGTGTCGTTATAAACTGTACATATCTCCTTCATTTGTGTTTCTATTAGACTGTGAATGCCTCTTCGTTAGTTTTACTATTAGACTGTGAATGTCTCTTCGTTAGTTTTACTATTAGACTGTGAATGTCTCTTCGTTAGATTTACTATTAGACTGTGAATATCTCTTCGTTTAGATTTACTATTAGACTGTGAATGTCTCTTCGTTTGTTTTACTATTAGCCTGCGAATGTCTCTTCGTTAGTTTTACTATTAGACTGTGGATGTATCTTCATTAGTGTTATTAGACTGTGAATGGCTCATTCATTAGTGTTACTATTTGACTTTGAATGGCTCATTCATTAGTGTTACTATTAGTCTGTGAATGTCTCCTTCGTTGTTTTTGTTATTAGACTGTGAATGTCTCTTACATATCATTACTATTAGACTGTGAATGTCTCTTACATATCATTACTATTAGACTGTGAATGTCTCTTACATATCATTACTATTAGACGGTGAATGTCTCTTACATATCATTACTATCAGACTGTGAAGTGTCTCTTACAAATCATTACTATTAGACTGTGAATGTCTCTTACATATCATTGCTATTAGACTGTGAATGTCTCTTACATATAATTACTATTAGACTGTGAATGTCTCTTACATATCATTACTATTTGACTGTGAATGTCTCTTACATATCATTACTATCAGACTGTGAATGTCTCTTACAAATCATTACTATTAGACTGTGAATGTCTCTTACATATCATTACTATTAGACTGTGAATGTCTCTTACATATCATTACTATTAGACTGTGAATGTCTCTTACATATCATTACTATTAGACTGTGAATGTCTCTTACATATCATTACTATCAGACTGTGAATGTCTCTTAGAAATCATTACTATTAGACTGTGAATGTCTCTTACATATCATTACTATTAGACTGTGAATGTCTCTTACATATCATTACTATTAGACTGTGAATGTCTCTTACATATCATTACTATTCGACTGTGAATGTCTCTTACATATCATGACTATTAGACTGTGAATGTCTCTTACATATCATTACTATACGACTGTGAATGTCTCTTACATATCATTACTATTAGACTGTGAATGTCTCTTACATATCATTACTATTAGACTGTGAATGTCTCTTACATATCATTACTATACGACTGTGAAAGTCTCTTACATATCATTACTATTTCACTGTGAATGTCTCTTACATATCATTACTATTAGACTGTGAAAGTCTCTTCAATAGTGTCGTAAATAGAATGTGAATGTCTCTTCATTAGTGTCGTAAATAGAATGTGAAAGTCTCTTCAATAGTGTCGTTATTAGAATGTGAATGTCTCTTCCTTAGTGTCGTTATTAGAATGTGAATGTCTCTTCCTTAGTGTCGTTATAAACTGTACATATCTCCTTCATCTGTGTTTGTATTAGACTGTGAATGTCTCTTACATATCATTACTATTTGACTGTGAATGTCTCTTACATATCATTACTATCAGACTGTGAATGTCTCTTACAAATCATTACTATTAGACTGTGAATGTCTCTTACATATCATTACTATTAGACTGTGAATGTCTCTTACATATCATTACTATTAGACTGTGAATGTCTCTTACATATCATTACTATTAGACTGTGAATGTCTCTTACATACCATTACTATCAGACTGTGAATGTCTCTTAGAAATCATTACTATTAGACTGTGAATGTCTCTTACATATCATTACTATTAGACTGTGAATGTCTCTTACATATCATTACTATTAGACTGTGAATGTCTCTTACATATCATTACTATTCGACTGTGAATGTCTCTTACATATCATTACTATTAGACTGTGAATGTCTCTTACATATCATTACTATACGACTGTGAATGTCTCTTACATATCATTACTATTAGACTGTGAATGTCTCTTACATATCATTACTATTAGACTGTGAATGTCTCTTACATATCATTACTATAAGACTGTGAAAGTCTCTTACATATCATTACTATTTCACTGTGAATGTCTCTTACATATCATTACTATTAGACTGTGAAAGTCTCTTCAATAGTGTCGTAAATAGAATGTGAATGTCTCTTCATTAGTGTCGTAAATAGAATGTGAAAGTCTCTTCAATAGTGTCGTTATTAGAATGTGAATGTCTCTTCCTTAGTGTCGTTATTAGAATGTGAATGTCTCTTCCTTAGTGTCGTTATTAGACTGTGAATGTCTCTTCCTTAGTGTCGTTATTAGACTGTGAATGTCTCTTCACTAGCGTAACTATAAGACTATGAATGTCTCTTCACTAGCGTAACTATAAGACTGTGAATGTCTCTTCCTTAGTGTCGTAAATAGAATGTGAAAGTCTCTTCAATAGTGTCGTTATTAGAATGTGAATGTCTCTTCCTTAGTGTCGTTATTAGAATGTGAATGTCTCTTCATTAGTGTCGTTATAAACTGTACATATCTCCTTCATCTGTGTTTCTATTAGACTGTGAATGTCTCTTCACTAGCGTAACTATTAGACTGTGAATGTCTCTTCACTAGCGTAACTATAAGACTGTGAATGTCTCTTCCTTAGTGTCGTTATAAACTGTACATATCTCCTTCATCTGTGTTTCTATTAGACTGTGAATGTCTCTTCACTAGCGTAACTATAAGACTGTGAATGTCTCTTCACTAGCGTAACTATAAGACTGTGAATGTCTCTTCCGTAGTGTCGTTATAAACTGTACATATCTCCTTCATCTGTGTTTCTATTAGACTGTGAATGTCTCTTTATTATAATTACTATTTGACTGTGAATGTCTCTTCACTAGCGTAACTATAAGACTGTGAATGTCTCTTCCTTAGTGTCGTTATAAACTGTACATATCTCCTTCATTTGTGTTTCTATTAGACTGTGAATGCCTCTTCGTTAGTTTTACTATTAGACTGTGAATGTCTCTTCGTTAGTTTTACTATTAGACTGTGAATGTCTCTTCGTTAGATTTACTATTAGACTGTGAATATCTCTTCGTTTAGATTTACTATTAGACTGTGAATGTCTCTTCGTTTGTTTTACTATTAGCCTGCGAATGTCTCTTCGTTAGTTTTACTATTAGACTGTGGATGTATCTACATTAGTGTTATTAGACTGTGAATGGCTCATTCATTAGTGTTACTATTAGCCAGTGAATGTCTCTTCGTTAGTTTTACTATTAGACTGTGGATGTATCTTCATTAGTGTTATTAGACTGTGAATGTCTCATTAATTAGTGTTACTATTTGTCTTTGAATGGCTCATTCATTAGTGTTACTATTAGTCTGTGAATGTCTCCTTCGTTGTTTTTGTTATTAGACTGTGAAGTCTCTTCATTAGTGTTGTTATTGGACTGTGAATGTCTCTTCACTAGTGTTGTTATTAGACTGTGAATGTCTCTTCATTAGTGTTGTTATTAGACTGTGAATGTCTCTTCACTAGTGTTGTTATTGGACTGTGAATGTATATTATTATAATTACTTTTAGACTGTGAATGTCTCTTCACTAGTGTTACTATTAGACTGTGAATGTCTATTATTATAATTACTATTAGACTGTGAATATCTCTTCGTTTAGATTTACTATTAGACTGTGAATGTCTCTTCGTTTGTTTTACTATTAGCCTGCGAATGTCTCTTCGTTAGTTTTACTATTAGACTGTGGATGTATCTTCATTAGTGTTATTAGACTGTGAATGGCTCATTCATTAGTGTTACTATTTGACTTTGAATGGCTCATTCATTAGTGTTACTATTAGTCTGTGAATGTCTCCTTCGTTGTTTTTGTTATTAGACTGTGAATGTCTCTTACATATCATTACTATTAGACTGTGAATGTCTCTTACATATCATTACTATTAGACTGTGAATGTCTCTTACATATCATTACTATTAGACGGTGAATGTCTCTTACATATCATTACTATCAGACTGTGAAGTGTCTCTTACAAATCATTACTATTAGACTGTGAATGTCTCTTACATATCATTGCTATTAGACTGTGAATGTCTCTTACATATAATTACTATTAGACTGTGAATGTCTCTTACATATCATTACTATTTGACTGTGAATGTCTCTTACATATCATTACTATCAGACTGTGAATGTCTCTTACAAATCATTACTATTAGACTGTGAATGTCTCTTACATATCATTACTATTAGACTGTGAATGTCTCTTACATATCATTACTATTAGACTGTGAATGTCTCTTACATATCATTACTATTAGACTGTGAATGTCTCTTACATACCATTACTATCAGACTGTGAATGTCTCTTAGAAATCATTACTATTAGACTGTGAATGTCTCTTACATATCATTACTATTAGACTGTGAATGTCTCTTACATATCATTACTATTAGACTGTGAATGTCTCTTACATATCATTACTATTCGACTGTGAATGTCTCTTACATATCATTACTATTAGACTGTGAATGTCTCTTACATATCATTACTATACGACTGTGAATGTCTCTTACATATCATTACTATTAGACTGTGAATGTCTCTTACATATCATTACTATTAGACTGTGAATGTCTCTTACATATCATTACTATAAGACTGTGAAAGTCTCTTACATATCATTACTATTTCACTGTGAATGTCTCTTACATATCATTACTATTAGACTGTGAAAGTCTCTTCAATAGTGTCGTAAATAGAATGTGAATGTCTCTTCATTAGTGTCGTAAATAGAATGTGAAAGTCTCTTCAATAGTGTCGTTATTAGAATGTGAATGTCTCTTCCTTAGTGTCGTTATTAGAATGTGAATGTCTCTTCCTTAGTGTCGTTATTAGACTGTGAATGTCTCTTCCTTAGTGTCGTTATTAGACTGTGAATGTCTCTTCACTAGCGTAACTATAAGACTATGAATGTCTCTTCACTAGCGTAACTATAAGACTGTGAATGTCTCTTCCTTAGTGTCGTAAATAGAATGTGAAAGTCTCTTCAATAGTGTCGTTATTAGAATGTGAATGTCTCTTCCTTAGTGTCGTTATTAGAATGTGAATGTCTCTTCATTAGTGTCGTTATAAACTGTACATATCTCCTTCATCTGTGTTTCTATTAGACTGTGAATGTCTCTTCACTAGCGTAACTATTAGACTGTGAATGTCTCTTCACTAGCGTAACTATAAGACTGTGAATGTCTCTTCCTTAGTGTCGTTATAAACTGTACATATCTCCTTCATCTGTGTTTCTATTAGACTGTGAATGTCTCTTCACTAGCGTAACTATAAGACTGTGAATGTCTCTTCACTAGCGTAACTATAAGACTGTGAATGTCTCTTCCGTAGTGTCGTTATAAACTGTACATATCTCCTTCATCTGTGTTTCTATTAGACTGTGAATGTCTCTTTATTATAATTACTATTTGACTGTGAATGTCTCTTCACTAGCGTAACTATAAGACTGTGAATGTCTCTTCCTTAGTGTCGTTATAAACTGTACATATCTCCTTCATTTGTGTTTCTATTAGACTGTGAATGCCTCTTCGTTAGTTTTACTATTAGACTGTGAATGTCTCTTCGTTAGTTTTACTATTAGACTGTGAATGTCTCTTCGTTAGATTTACTATTAGACTGTGAATATCTCTTCGTTTAGATTTACTATTAGACTGTGAATGTCTCTTCGTTTGTTTTACTATTAGCCTGCGAATGTCTCTTCGTTAGTTTTACTATTAGACTGTGGATGTATCTACATTAGTGTTATTAGACTGTGAATGGCTCATTCATTAGTGTTACTATTAGCCAGTGAATGTCTCTTCGTTAGTTTTACTATTAGACTGTGGATGTATCTTCATTAGTGTTATTAGACTGTGAATGTCTCATTAATTAGTGTTACTATTTGTCTTTGAATGGCTCATTCATTAGTGTTACTATTAGTCTGTGAATGTCTCCTTCGTTGTTTTTGTTATTAGACTGTGAAGTCTCTTCATTAGTGTTGTTATTGGACTGTGAATGTCTCTTCACTAGTGTTGTTATTAGACTGTGAATGTCTCTTCATTAGTGTTGTTATTAGACTGTGAATGTCTCTTCACTAGTGTTGTTATTGGACTGTGAATGTATATTATTATAATTACTTTTAGACTGTGAATGTCTCTTCACTAGTGTTACTATTAGACTGTGAATGTCTATTATTATAATTACTTTTAGACTGTGAATGTCTCTTCACTAGTGTTACTATTAGACTGTGAATGTCTCTTCATTAGTTTTACTATTAGACTGTGAATATCTCTTCGTTTAGATTTACTATTAGACTGTGAATGTCTCTTCGTTTGTTTTACTGTTAGACTGTGAATGCCTCTTCGTTAGTTTTACTATTAGACTGTGAATGTATCTTCATTAGTGTTATAAGACTGTGAATGTCTCATTCATTACTGTTACTATTAGACTGTGAATGGCTAATTCATTAGTGTTACAATTAGTCTGTGAATGTCTCCTTCATTGTTTTTGTTATTTGACTGTGAATGTCTCTTCATTAGTGTTGTTATTGGACTGTGCATGTCTATTATTATAATTACTTTTAGACTGTGAATGTCCTTCACTAGTGTTACTATTAGACTGTGAATGTCTCTTCGTTAGTTTTACTATTAGACTGTGAATGTCTCTTCGTTAGTTTTACAATTAGACTGTGAATGTCTCTTCGTTAGTTTTACAATTAGTCTGTGAATGTCTCTTCATTATTGTCGTTATTAGAATGTGAATGTCTCTTCATTAGTGTCGTTATTAGAATGTGAATGTCTCTTCATTAGTGTCGTTATTAGAATGTGAATGTCTCTTCATTGGTGTCGTTATTAGAATTTTGAATGTCTCTTCATTAGTGTCGTTATTAGAATGTGAATGTCTCTTCAATACTGTCGTTATTAGAATGTGAATGTCTCTTCATTAGTGTCATTATTAGACTGTGAATGTATCCTAAATTAGTGTTACTATTAGACTGTGAATGTCTCTTCATTAGTGTTACTAGACTGTGAATGTCTCTTCATTAGTGTTGTTAGACTGTGAATGTCTCTTCATTAGTGTTGTTAGACTGTGAATGTCTCTTCATTAGTGTTACCATTAGACTGAGAATGACTACTCCCTTTTACAATGCGAATGTTTCCCTGGTTGTGGACCAACTCCCTTGGCTTTGTTAATGTGTAGTCGACAGGTTCCAGATTAGAAAGGCTAAATGGCAGAAAGTGACAATTAGAGAACCGATATAATGTGACCATTAAACAATACCGGACTGCTCCTATTATCAGCGATCAGAGCACTGTGGATGTTTCAATTCTTCAGGGAGATGCTGATATTAAAATGTTTATGCATAACACATCAGCCAGGCTACAACGCCATTTAAATAATAATTAAAGTGCCTTACTTTTACATGTTTGTAGGACTGGTCCTCCAGTTGCAGCGGGGTGTGTGTGGGGCTGGGGAGAGAGAGTGTGAGGCTGGCAGGGGGAGCAGAATGAGAGGCAGACAGGCTTGTACTGCTCTGGTCCTGGCTGTGATCTGCAGGGCTGCAGGGGAAGTTGACAGCCTCTTTCTCTCTTCTCTCCCATAGTCCTGATCCTTCACTTTGCCCTCGGAGGTGCAGGCCGCTGTGTGCCTGTGGTGGGGTTGGTCTTTTGAAATGTTCCTCTTCCTCATCCTGCTTGGTCTCTACATCCACCTCTCCTTCCTCCTCACTCTCTTCTTGCTCTTCCTCCCCCTCTCCTCCGCTCTCAGAGGCGTAGCTGCAGCTGGTCCCGGGGGACAGGTGGAGCTCTGGCCCAAACTCCTCCAGGTTGTCATGGAGCTTGGCGATGCTTTCTGCATATTTGACGACGGGTCGGAAGGCTGAGTGGTAGTAGGCTTTCCTAGCCTGGAGAGACGGGGTGTCCAACACCTTCAGCCAGCCCTCTGAGGTCACAGGGTGCAAGTCAGAGGTCAGGGTGGAGGAGTCAAGGTCAAACAGGCCTGACCTGGGTGTGGCTCCCATGCCTGGCCCCGCCCCTGGGTGTGGGGGCTCTGATAGGTCGAGGAAGGCCTGCCTGAGGGAGGGGCTCTCGGCCAATGAGGACAGAGTGTTGACGGAGCGCTGTGGCTGCAGGTAGGTGGGCACTGGGAGGCCCCCAGCAGTCCTAGGGGGCCAGAACATGCAGAATGGAGGATAGAAGGTGTCTTTACGACCGGGCCACAGCAGACCTGATAGACCAGTGTTCTTCTGTCCTCCAGCCACCTCACTGTCATCTTTCTTCTGATGACAGAGGCTGAAGGCTGGGAAGGAGTAAGGGTTGGGGAACAGGGAGGTAGGGGGGAACTTCTGCAGCATGCCGAACCCTTTACTGGGCACAGGGATCACCGGGTAGCTGCGAGTGTTCTTACGGGGAGACAGGCTGCTTCCATCCAGGTCCTCCTCCTCCTCGAAGCGGCTCCTCTTCTGGACCAGGTCAGGGGTCATCATGTGGGGCAGACCAGAGTTCACAACCTTCCCCGAGGGTAGACACCGCTTCCTGCTGCCACCATTAAACATGGCCTTCACGTCCTCCCAGGCAAACGCCAGGTCATCAGGAGGGGTTTTATCTGACAGCTTCAGGTGGCGTCTCCAGGAGTTGAAGTTAGCAGCGTCCGGCTGGATGTACTTGGCTTCAGGAATACGGTGAGAGTGGAAGATGAACTTGTTAGGAGAGAAGTACATGCTGCAGTAGGAACACTTGATGCACTTGGCTCTGCTGCTGTTGTAGCGCGCTGGGATGAAGTTACCACGACTACCCCAGGCACACTCGTGTGACACATCAAAGGCGAAGTTGTCAGGCAGTTTGGGGGGGTTATTCTCCCCCAGGAAGGACTTACACAGCCGCTCCGCCTCTCGCTTGGTGATCATGCCACAGCGGCGGGAGGAGATGGGCATGGCGCCAGCTCGCCTCAGGATCTCCAGCTGGACAGGGGTGCACTGAACACAGGTGATACCCAGCGCCACGCGGCGGTTGTGGATCTCGTTATAGCTGTAGTTCTTCAGCAAAGTGTTGGAGATCTGGGCCAGACACAGCCGCTCCTGATGGTCGATCACCAAGGAGACGATGGGTACACCATACAGAACCACTTGACCCACCTGGTTGGGCTTCAGGGAGGAGTGGGGGGGTCTGGGGGGGGTCAGGGGCTCCTGCTGGAATGAGCTGGGGGGGGTCAGGGGCTTCTGCTGGAATGAGCTGGGGGGGGTCGTCATGGTAGCGCTGGTGTAGGTTGTGTTGCTGTGGATTCCGATTGGAGGATACTGTGCTGAACATATGAGTCAGGAGTTCAAACTGAACATCAGTCAGACACTCTTTTAGTTGTAATAATAATGACAATAACAACAATCATCACTTTGTATTATTATCAAAAAATATTTGCCAAATGGTGAAGAACATGATTGTGATTAAATAGCAACACCACATTTGATTTCGTATGTTGCTTATTTGTATTATTTATTATAAACATTCAATTAAATTTGTACTGTGAATGTTTGTTTTTTTAAATCGCATTTTGCAGAACAAGTTTAACTCCACCTGAGCCCTCTGCATCTTCCACTTTAATGCGCATCGAAGACAAGAAGTAGCTGTTTACAACAAATGAATATCTGGGACAACGATACAGACATAGGCTTTACTGTAAAAAAAAGGGATCAATAGTTGCTTTACTTTGGGTGTCATTTGTTGATAGCCTACATATATACGTTGATAAAAAAAAAGTATAGAATTGCAATAGAACATGACAAAATAAAAAATAAAAAACATCCTAATTTAACTTCAATTTCTCCGACGTTCAAACAAAGGTTTGTATTTGACATTTTCTGCCAAAACACGGCAGTATAGCACTAATTGATTTACACGTTAATCTGAGAGGCAGTATAGAACTTTAATTTATTTACACGTTAATCTGAGAGGCAGTATAGCACTAATTGATTTACACGTTAATCTGAGAGGCAGTATAGAACTAATTGATTTACACGTTAATCTGAGAGGCAGTATAGAATTTTAATTGATTTACACGTTAATCTGAGAGGCAGTATAGAACTAATTGATTTACACGTTAATCTGAGAGGCAGTACAGAATTGTAATTGATTTACACGTTAATCTGAGAGGCAGTATAGAATTTTAATTGATTTACACGTTCATCTGAGAGGCAGTATAGAATTTTAATTGATTTACACTTTAATCTGAGAGGCAGTATTGAACTTTAATTGATTTACACGTCAATCTGAGAGGCAGTATAGAATTTTGATTGTAAATGTATTATTATATATTATTAACCGAATATACCTTATTTTATATGTGGCTTATCACAGTGTGAACTTTGCTTAATAATAATGGATATTCGTCAGGCGTTACATTAGGCTATATACAAACAAATACAGGTTGAGCTGCAGATCAAACCGACACGTGAAGCCATCCCGACCAGGGCCAAGAAACACAGGACAACGAAATATCCTCCCAAACAATGGAGGATGTTTATTGTGAGATTCTAAATTAAAAGGTCAAATTAAAATAAAAGGTACCACATTATGTCTCTTCTAGATTTTACTGCAGCTTTAGACTAGAATGCATTTAACATATATCCATGATTATAGCCTACTAATAATAGCCCATTGATGCCGATAGACACAACACGAATATTACTAATCATAGCCTACTAATAATAGCCCATTGATGCCGATAGACACAACACGAATATTACTAATCATAGCCTACTAATAATAGGCCTACTGAAAATAATAATAATAATAATAATTTAAAAAAATAAAGGCTAGTGTAGGCTAATAATTCAGTAGTCTACTCTTCCTATTTACACCAATTAGTTGTTCACAAAACAGGATATCTTACCTCCTCTCCTCTGATGAGAGAAATCAAAATGTTATGAAAATAAAAACATCCCTGATCTCCCGCCCAAAACAACCGATAAATTAAAACCCACGTGCCTTATAAAATGTCTCCTATAAACAGCAGTACATTAAGTCAGAATATAGAAGAAGAGAATGTATGATGTTCTATAAAATAACATTCGGTGAAGAGTAACTCGTTCCGGCGTATTCCCTTTAGAAGACAAGGAGCGTGTCTGGAAGCCGCGCTGTTGGACCGGACTGTACAGCTCGAGCCAATGACGTTTCACTAACTGACACAACACCTGCAGAGACTAACTCACCAGCTGGACCAGGGCTAACAACGGGCTGTGCATATCCAATCTGAATGAGGAGGATCACTCACAAATCCACAAACAACACATATATTGCAGATTTACCAACAATGACAGGAACAGTAAGTAGGTCGATGTCACCAACTTAAATGCTGCAGTGGCCTATTTTAAACGGTGTCTGTCCCAAATCACAGAACTCGTAGGCCTATGTAAATCAAATGATAGGTCTAACCTAAAATGCTTTACTTAGGCCTATAGGCTATCAATTCAAACTAATATAATCAATACTCGCCTTCAGGTAATTCTTGATTGCACTTAATTTGTCATAAGCACATTTTCCTTATAACCCGTTTCTCTACCAAGACATCGAGAAAGGCATATAGCAGGCAATAGGCCTACCAAATAAATGTACCGGTCTGTAAGGCACCAACATGTCACATATGGGCCCACATCACAATATAAAATAGGCTAAAGAAAGTCCTGTGAAGGAGCGGGAAATTAACATTAACCAGTGTTGCATTTTACATTTCCGTTTTAGTCATTTAGCAGACGCTGTTGTCCAGAGCGAAGTGAGTGCATACAGTTGTCATACTACTTCGTACTGGTCCCTCGTGGGAATCGAACCCACAACCCTGGCGCTGCAAGCCATGTAGTGGTGTAGCTAACTAGAACTACACACTACTTATTTTTAGCAAAAATAAAAGAGCATATGCGTGAAGTAGGCAATAATGTTATATCACCAATAATGTTTCATCATCACTGCCTAATTCTGACTGGAAACATGTTTTTTGTTGTTGTGTTTAGTAGGCTAAATTACACATTCTGTTAACATATGACCCCAAAGTGATCTGTAGCAATGTTTAAGTCTATGACATTTCAGATTTATATATGATAATTTTCACAAAGTAGTTATAGTAAAACTAAAATATACTTTTATTGGTCAAATACACATATTTAGCAGATGTTATTGCGGGTGTAACAACATGCTTGTGTTCCTAGATCCAACAGTGCAGTAATATCTAACAATTCACAAAAATACACAATCTAAAAGTACAAGAATGGAATTAAGAAATATATAATTTTAGGATGAGCAATGTTGAAATATGGAGTATAAATACAGCATACATACTGTGTGTGTGTGTGTGTGTGTGTGTGTGTGTGTGTGTGTGTGTGTGTGTGTGTGTAAACATTATGGACAGTATGTGGATATAATATTGAGTATATCTGTAGAAAACGAAGGATAGAATAGCATATATACAGCTATAGTTGAATAAGGTGGACTAGAATACAGTATATAGTGTACATATGAAATGAGTAAAACAGTATGTGAGCATTATTAAAGTATGCATATGTACATAGGGCAGCAGCCTCCGAGGTGCAGGGTAGAGTATCCTGGTGAACTACTTTATCAAAATAACATTAGTTCAGTGAAATATATTTTTCGTAAGAGTACAGTGTAGCTTAATTTATTCCAGCATGAAGTAATTGGTAGCTTTGTAAACTACATTTTTAGAACTTACATGGCCTACATGGAAGAAATTCAAACATTTGTGATTTTCTATGCAGGATACAATGAATAACAAGACTAGTTACCTGGAACAAGACAATAGGCCTAAATATGATTTAATTATTCACTATAGGCCATTTATTGTGTGGCCATATGAGCCTTCTGTCAGCTTATTGGGTATAGTGAAAATGCAATGTAAATCATGCAGATTGTTAAAATCACGAAATCACTTAAGCCTAATTGGTTACATGTTTACAGACGCCAATATTTAGCACGTTTCTAACCGTTATCATCACCTAGAGATCCTTTCAGGGCTTTCATAGATTGGCCTTTAATTAAAGACCAAGTAGACAATATTCAGATAAACACATCATCATGTTTCTGAGGAGGAGAGGGGAGATGAGGAGATGAAGAAGAGGAGGAGGAGGAGATGATGGGGAGATGAAGAGGAGGGGGAGCAGGAGATGTAGAGGAGGAGATGATGAGGAGATGAGGAGGAGGAGATGATGAGGAGGAGAAGCTGATGAGGAGATGAAGAGGAGGGGGAGGAGGAGATGAGGAGGAGATGTAGAGAAGGAGATGATGAGGAGATGAGGAGGAGGAGATGATGAGGAGATGAAGAGGAGGAGGAGATGGGGAGATGAAGAGGAGGAGGATGAGATGATGAGGAGGAGATGTAGAGGAGGAGATGATGATGATGAGGAGGAGGAGATTGAGGAGGAGATGATGAGGAGATGAGGAGGAGGAGGAGATGATGAGGAGATGAAGAGGAGGAGGAGGAAGAGATGATGATGAGGAGATGTAGAGGAGGAGATGATGATGAGGAGGAGATGTAGAGGAGGAGATGATGAAGATGAGGAGGAGAGGAGATGAAGCAGAGGAGGAGGAGGAGAGTGAAAAGGTAATACAGAGATGACATTTCTTCATTATAATAGAAGGCTGCATATGAGACATACTCTATGCCTGCCATCACTAAGAATACATGGGATGGAGGAAAGAAATCTGAAACAGATGACGTGTTTGTAGCCGAAACACCTCATCAATTACCTAAACTGTTTATTGATGAAAAGAGTATTGATATGTAGTCACATTATGTCATCAACACTGAAAACAATCTGATTGGAATTCAATGAATTAAAGCCCACGGATGAATTATCACCCAATAGTCAGAGAGTTGACTGGATACATTTAGTCAATGAGATAGAATAGGATTACAACTGTTTAATATACAATAGATATTCCAATCCAATATCTGTCAATACTTAGAAGGGGAAAATGCAATTTCACTCAATAGGATGGACACATTTACATTTAGAATAGTCTACTTTGATTGCAAATAATATTGAAAATGGTATGAAATAAATTAATGCATGCAATTTAATTTAGTTTTTGTCCTAAACCTGACGGCAGTGACAGCACCCCAAGCCCCATCTGTTTCTCTTTAGACCAATTTAGATGTCATTGCTCGAGCTTTTGTCTCGAATCCGGAGCACGCGGCCAGGCAGCAGCATCAAGCGGCAGGAGTTGCACCACTGTCCAACACACACACTACAATGGTAAATAAATGTTCACTGCATTTGATTATTAAAACTAACATATTACTTTAACAAAGTATAGGCTAAATTAAGTCAATATAATAAAATCATATTTATTATTTATCTTACACTTCGATAGCTTAGGTTGCCTTTCCTTTCCTTTCAATGAACGATTCCGGACATTCATTTGGGCAAGCTACCAAAGAACCCGGACATTCATTTGGGCAAGCTACTAAAGAACCTGGACCTTATTTTGGGCAAGCTACCAAAGAACCCGGACATTCATTTGGGCAAGCTACCAAAGAACCCGGACATTCATTTGGGCAAGCTACCAAAGAACCCGGACATTCATTTGGGAAAGCTACCAAAGAACCCGGACATTCCTTTGGACAAGCTACCAAAGCTTTTGGTAGTGGTGGGCTGGTGATATGTGCCAACAAATATCAGCGAAAGGAAGGAACTATAACTATAACTATACTATAACTATACTATAGAAATATGCTCTATATATACAATAATAATATTTGATACTTGACCATTTTAACTGCGAAATCCATTGATTGTCCATTTAGATAATACATGACGCGCATCATGTTAGTGACGGTCACCCTACTGTGAAATGAATCATGCGTTTAAAACCGAATAGCTGTTTGACCTCTCTGGGTCAATAAGAAACAACGTTATAAATTAAGAGCTACAAGAGTAAGTGATCCGTAGACGTTAAACATCAAATCAGTCAACAAATGAATGGAGCCCCGGGTGGGTCATTATCATCTGATCTCTGTATATTATCAACATCTGATGCCGGTAGATTAGGTCTCGTGTCGTTTGGCGGCAGAACGGCGCGTGGGAACAGTTAATAAACAACATTTGCTTTTGTTTCAAAAATATTATTGTAAATCTTATTTGTTTGCAATTTTTTGTTTGTTGCTATTTTGATTATATATCAGAAGTAGACCTAACCTATCGCCTAGATTATGGGGCTGCATATTGCTGATGCTCGCCGCGATGATATGTATTGTAATCCTTATTTAATGCTGCGGGTCTACCACAATTTTAATTATATTTAATTTTAATTTAACCTTTTATTTTAACAGGTAAGACATATTGAGACCTGGGTCTCTTTTGCAAATGCGCCCTACATAATACAACATAAATGTACACATTATACCTAAAAGATAAATATATTGGCTAACTTTCAAAAAGTCAAAGCAGGCTGCATAATTAAATTGATTGTTGAAAAATCCCAAAAGGTGTCAATCCACTTCTAGACGTTGGTATTGTGCTTATGCAGACCAAATGATTTTTGCTGTAATAAAGGTGTCATGGTTTTATAATTGATGGTCAAATCATACACACATCTGGATGTGTAGCGTAAGACCGGGTCGTGACGTAAGAACACACCACCACAGCCTCGCATCCCATCTGATACTTTAATTTGAGGCCATAATCAAAATATGGAATAAGAATGATAATCAAGACTAATAGGAAACACCACTGACACTTTTCTCAGTAAAAAAACTATTAGATAAATCTAGATTATATTGGTAAATCTTCACAGATGAAGATGGTCTTGTGATTTGTGATGATTTATTTTGTGCTTCCCATGGCTGTGTTTTTGTATTTTAATGTGTATATACAAAACAGAAAATGTATATTTATTGAGGGAAGCCCATTGAGACCAGGGTCTAATTTACAATGGTGTCCTGATGACAACAATACAACACATTATAAATTATCAATAATAATACAATTATTTACATTAAATCCAAACAGTTGCAATCTTCATTAAACATATTCAACATTAAAGTCCTAAATTGCCCTAGAGGCACCAGAGAGTCGAGATGTAGGGAGTTTGTAGGCTATTCCAAAAATGGGGGGGCACTAAAACTGCAGATGTATCTAGATCAGTGCGTACTAGTGGCACCTCCAGAGTTAACCATCCCTGTGAAGGTGTTGGGTGTATTGTATATTATTTTATTTTAACAGTGAAGAGAGGTAGGTTGGAAGCTTTTTCAGCAGAGCTTTGTAAACAAAAAGGGAGTAATGAAGTGATCTACTGGACTTTAAAGAGGACCAGCCAACCTTTTGATACAGGATGCAGTGATGAGTATCAAAACTGTCATCTCTAACAAAACAAAGGGCACTATGGTAGACTGCATTTAAAGGTTTTAGAGTGGTGTCTGATGGATTTTGATAAATTGTGTGTTTCACCATAGTGTAGTTTATTGTATATTCTGTTTCCTGCTATTTAGGGAGAAGCTAGATCTATTTCTAAAAAAGCCCACTTTAAATCTTTACTTTTTAACTAGCTCTTCTCAATGTTTTTAAAACTCAGATCTTTATCAATCCAAATCCCAGATTTTTATAGGTGGGAACCTACTCGATGAGAGAACCATCCAATGTGTAAATATGTAGCCTGCATTAAGTACACATTTTAAATGAATGAGGGCTTTCTGTAATGTAACAAATTCAGATTGCAGCTCTAACATAGCTTGGTCAACAGTTGGTGCATTGGCATACATAACCGTGTGGTCTGCATACAGATGAATGTTACAGGATTTACTAGTGGAAACTAGACTTAACACCATCAGAAAGCACACATTGAGTCCTGTCTGTCAGATCGTTCTTAAACCATTTGTAAGACTTCTGATCCAGGCCCATTTCAGACAGTATTTGAATGAGTAGGGAATGGTCAACGTGTCAAAGGCCTTAAAAGGGTCTATAAGGCAGCACAATGAAAGGTCTATAAGGCAGCACTAATGAAAGGTCTATAAGGCAGCACAATGAAAGGTGTTTAAGGCAGCACAATGAAAGGTGTATAAGGCAGCACAATGAAAGGTGCATAAGGCAGCACAATGAAAGGTGTATAAGGCAGCACAATGAAAGGTGTATAAGGCAGCACAATGAAAGGTGTATAAGGCAGCACAATGAAAGGTGTATAAGGCAGCACAATGAAAGGTCTATAAGGCAGCACAGTGAAAGGTGTATAAGGCAGCACAATGAAAGGTGTATAAGGCAGCACAGTGAAAGGTGTATAAGGCAGCACAATGAAAGGTGTATAAGGCAGCACAATGAAAGGTGTATAAGGCAGCACAGTGAAAGGTGTATAAGGCTTATGATCTAGGAAATGTACCATCCCCTAAAACAAGCCTAGTGGCTGAACCAGTGCTATGTCCAGGTTTAAAAGCAGAGTGCAGGGATTCTAATAGCATGGCTCAGGGATTCTAATAGCATGGCTCAGGGATTCTAATAGCATGGCTCAGGGATTCTAATAGCATGGCTCAGGGATTCTAATAGCTTGGCTCTGGGATTCTAATAGCATGGCTCAGGGATTCTAATAGCATGGCTCAGGGATTCTAATAGCATGGCTCAGGGATTCTAATAGCATGGCTCAGGGATTCTAATAGCATGGCTCTGGGATTCTAATAGCATGGCTCAGGGATTCTAATAGAGTGGCTGGGGGATTATAATAGCGTGGCTCGGGGATTCTAATAGCGTGGCTCGGGGATTCTAATAGCGTGGCTCGGGGATTCTAATAGCATGGCTCAGGGATTCTAATAGCATGGCTCTGGGATTCTAATAGCATGGCTCTGGGATTCTAATAGCATGGTTCAGGGATTCTAATAGCATGGTTCAGGGATTCGAATAGAGTGGCTGGGGGATTATAATAGCGTGGCTCGGGGATTCTAATAGCGTGGCTCGGGGATTCTAATAGCGTGGCTCGGGGATTCTAATAGCGTGGCTCAGGGATTCTAATAGCGTGGCTCGGGGATTCTAATAGCGTGGCTCGGGGATTCTAATAGCGTGGCTCTGTGATTCTAATAGCTTGGCTCTGGGATTCTAATAGCATGGCTCGGGGATTCCAATAGCGTGGCTCAGGGATTCTAATAGCGTGGCTCGGGGATTCTAATAGCGTGGCTCGGGGATTATAATAGCGTGGCTCGGCGATTCTAATAGCTTGGCTCTGGGATTCTAATAGCGTGGCTCAGGGATTCTAATAGCGTGGCTCAGGGATTCTAATAGCGTGGCTCGGGGATTCTAATAGTGTGGCTCGGGGATTCTAATAGCGTGGCTCGGGGATTCTAATAGAGTGGCTCTGGGATTATAATAGCGTGGCTCTGGGATTGTAATAGCTTGGCTCGGGGATTCTAATAGCGTGGCTCGGGGATTCTAATAGTGTGGCTCGGGGATTCTAATAGCGTGGCTCGGGGATTCTAATAGCGTGGCTCGGGGATTCTAATAGCGTGGCTCGGGGATTATAATAGCGTGGCTCTGCGATTCTAATAGCTTGGCTCTGGGATTCTAATAGCATGGCTCGGGGATTCCAATAGCGTGGCTCAGGGATTCTAATAGCGTGGCTTGGGGATTCTAATAGCGTGGCTCGGGGATTATAATAGCGTGGCTCGGCGATTCTAATAGCTTGGCTCTGGGATTCTAATAGCGTGGCTCAGGGATTCTAATAGCGTGGCTCAGGGATTCTAATAGCGTGGCTCGGGGATTCTAATAGTGTGGCTCGGGGATTCTAATAGCGTGGCTCGGGGATTCTAATAGAGTGGCTCTGGGATTATAATAGCGTGGCTCTGGGATTGTAATAGCTTGGCTCGGGGATTCTAATAGCGTGGCTCGGGGATTCTAATAGTGTGGCTCGGGGATTCTAATAGCGTGGCTCGGGGATTCTAATAGAGTGGCTCTGGGATTATAATAGCGTGGCTCTGGGATTGTAATAGCTTGGCTCGGGGATTCTAATAGCGTGGCTCGGGGATTCTAATAGCGTGGGAAGCTTATTCATTGAACCATATCCCATCATAATAATTATTGACTAACTCTGTCTCATATAATAATTAAACACCACATGTAATGACCTGGAGCTGCTGCAAACTAACTTTTGAAAGTTTAAGTGGAGATGAATCCATTGGAGACAGACAATGTGGCACCGGCCAGCAGCAGGTTTGAGAGAACATACAGCCTCTCTGTTTTATAGACTCCAAGGTTGTTATAGCCTGGTTATACTATGCTATAGTATGTCTAGAATAGGTAGTGCTGTTCAATTCTGATCCTCGAGGGGCAGAAACACGTATGTTTTGTATCCTCTACTAACCAGGGACTAATTCAGACCTAGGACACCAGGTGAGTACAATTAACTACGAGGTAGAAACATAAAACAGAAATGTTTCGGCCATCCAGGACCCGAATTGAACAGCCCTGAAATAGACTGTCTTGAGGACTCAGAGCCCACCACCCACCATCACGTGTCTGTAGTATGGGCTAGCACCTCTCAGCAGCTGCACACTGACACACTGAAACTTTTCAACGAACTCAAGTGCCAGGACAGCTCATGCAATGAAAATAGGAAAATAAAACTCATTATGTGTGTAATTGTACCACCCGGACTATTTACATATTTACATACCCGCTGTTCATTATCTATATATAGTCACTTTACCACTACCTACATGTACCAATGATATCGAACGTTGACTCGGTACCATTATTGCTATTTTATTGTGTTACTTTATTACTTTATTGTGTTACTTCATTTTTTACTCGAGTTTATTTAGTAAATGTTTTCTTAACTCTATTTCTTGAACTGCATTTTTGGTTAAGAGCTTGTAAGTAAGCATTTCATGGTAAGGTTAAATTCAGTGCATGTGATAAATAGAATTTGATTTGACAAACGTGGGAAACCAGTGTGAGATGGTAGAATTCGTGCATGAATGTGTGTTCATTCATGACCTTATCCTACCGCATTAATTGACGCTGTCCTTTACATGTTGAAGCTAAAAATTAATTATATCGATTTAAATGGGTGTATGTCAATCTATTCTAGCGATGGTCAGTGGAAAATAGTCACTGAATCAAACCAAAAGAAAATAAACAGTCCAAATCTAACATAACTTCTGACTTATAGTCAATAGTTGAACCAGAATCGAATGATACCATAAATATTAAATTATATTTTTAAATTGATATGTAGTATATTAGATAATATCATACCTTCTGTCGATCGGATGTACAATTCTTCAGGTTTGGTGTGCCATCACACCGGTTTACCCCTCTGTCTCCTCTCTCAGGTGAAAGCACCCCGGGTTTATAACTAGGGTATCACAACATATGGGACCTGAACTAAGGCACAATGCATGGCACTGCGCAGGATACTTGTGAAATTACTCAGCACCCACGCTCAGACAATGGGAGGTTCTACAGAGTAGAAACATATTCTTCAGCCAATAACCTGCCATCACTCCGCACAGCACGCAATCATCACCACCAAACCAAACCCATGTTCCCTTTACATCCGCTGAAGGTTGAGGGTGTAAATGGGATTATCTCAGATCAGGTATCCTGCAATTTGTCTCCATGATACACTTTTCAGTGTAGCACAGCACAGTATAGCAAAAGTAATAGATATCGTTGCTACTTCTTGTATTTCTTCTCACCAATCTCACTGCATTACATTTGCGTTTCAGTATGTTTCTGTCCATAGTTCTGAAATGGTCCTGTCCATGGTGCTGGAATGTCCATGGTGCTGCAATACATGCATTTCTGAATGTCACTGTCCATGGTGCTGGAATGTCCATGGTGCTGCAATACATGCATTTCTGAATGTCACTGTCCATGGTGCTGGAATGGACATCAGGAACAGGATGTATAGTGTTATATATATATTTTTAAACGTAGTCTTACTTCCTAAAAGCAGATTTGGGGTTTTACTTAACACAAGTCATGTATTTGAGAATTGTCAATCAATGACTTTCAAAAATATAATGTAATATGTTCTCTAGGGGAGGTGTAATGGGCCTATAGCCCTGTACCAGTACCAGTAGTACTGTTATAGCCCTGTACCAGTACCAGTAGTACTGTTATAGCCCTGTACCAGTACCAGGAGTACTGTTGTAGCCCTGTACCAGTACCAGGAGTACTGTTATAGCCCTGTACCAGTACTAGGAGTACTGTTGTAGCCCTGTACCAGTACCAGGAGTACTGTTATAGCCCTGTACCAGTACCAGTAGTACTGTTATAGCCCTGTACCAGTACCAGGAGTACTGTTATAGCCCTGTACCAGTACCAGGAGTACTGTTATAGCCCTGTACCAGTACCAGGAGTACTGTTGTAGCCCTGTACCAGTACCAGGAGTACTGTTGTAGCCCTGTACCAGTACCAGGAGTACTGTTATAGCCCTGTACCAGTACTAGGAGTACTGTTATAGCCCTGTACCAGTACCAGGAGTACTGTTATAGCCCTGTACCAGTACCAGGAGTACTGTTATAGCCCTGTACCAGTACCAGGAGTACTGTTATAGCCCTGTACCAGTACCAGGAGTACTGTTGTAGCCCTGTACCAGTACCAGGAGTACTGTTATAGCCCTGTACCAGTACCAGTAGTACTGTTATAGCCCTGTACCAGTACCAGGAGTACTGTTATAGCCCTGTACCAGTACCAGGAGTACTGTTATAGCCCTGTACCAGTACCAGGAGTACTGTTATAGCCCTGTACCAGTACCAGGAGTACTGTTATAGCCCTGTACCAGTACCAGGAGTACTGTTATAGCCCTGTACCAGTACCAGGAGTACTGTTGTAGCCCTGTACCAGTACCAGGAGTACTGTTATAGCCCTGTACCAGTACCAGTAGTACTGTTATAGCCCTGTACCAGTACCAGGAGTACTGTTATAGCCCTGTACCAGTACCAGGAGTACTGTTATAGCCCTGTACCAGTACCAGGAGTACTGTTATAGCCCTGTACCAGTACTAGGAGTACGGTTGTAGCCCTGTACCAGTACCAGGAGTACTGTTATAGCCCTGTACCAGTACCAGGAGTACTGTTATAGCCCTGTACCAGTACCAGTACCAGGAGTACTGTTATAGCCCTGTACCAGTACCAGTACCAGGAGTACTGTTATAGCCCTGTACCAGTACCAGTAGTACTGTTATAGCCCTGTACCAGTACCAGGAGTACTGTTATAGCCCTGTACCAGTACCAGGAGTACTGTTATAGCCCTGTACCAGTACCAGTACCAGTAGTACTGTTATAGCCCTGTACCAGTACCAGTAGCAGGAGTATTGTTATAGCCCTGTACCAGTACCAGTACCAGTAGTACTGTTATAGCCCTGTACCAGTACCAGCACCAGGAGTACTGTTATAGCCCTGTACCAGTACCAGTACCAGGAGTACTGTTATAGCCCTGTACCAGTACCAGTACCAGGAGTGCTGTTATAGCCCTGTACCAGTACCAGTACCAGGAGTACTGTTATAGCCCTGTACCAGTACCAGTACCAGGAGTACTGTTATAGCCCTGTACCAGTACCAGTAGTACTGTTATAGCCCTGTACCAGTACCAGGAGTACTGTTATAGCCCTGTACCAGTACTAGGAGTACTGTTGTAGCCCTGCAGGAGTACTGTTATAGCCCTGTACCAGTACTAGGAGTACTGTTGTAGCCCTGTACCAGTACCAGTAGTACTGTTATAGCCCTGTACCAGTACCAGGAGTACTGTTATAGCCCTTTACCAGTACTAGGAGTACTGTTGTAGCCCTGTACCAGTACTAGGAGTACTGTTATAGCCCTGTACCAATACCAGGAGTACTGTTGTAGCCCTGTACCAGTACTAGGAGTACTGTTATAGCCCTGTACCAATACCAGGAGTACTGTTATAGCCCTGTACCAATACCAGGAGTACTGTTATAGCTCTGTACCAGTACCAGGAGTACGGTTGTAGCTCTGTACCAGTACCAGTACATTTAAATGTTATAGTCCTGTACCAGTACCAGGAGTACTGTTATAGCCCTGTACCAGTACCAGGAGTACTGTTATAGCTCTGTACCAGTACCAGGAGTACTGTTATAGCTCTGTACCCGTACCAGGAGTACTCTTGTAGCTCTGTACCAGTACCAGTACATTTAAATGTTATAGCCCTGTACCAATACCAGGAGTACTGTTGTAGCCCTGTACCAGTACCAGGAGTACTGTTGTTGCCCTGTACCAGTACCAGGAGTACTGTTGTAGCCCTTTACCAGTACCAGAAGTACTGTTATAGCTCTGTACCAGTACCAGGAGTACTGTTATAGCCCTGTACCAGGTACAGGAGAACTGTTGTAGCCCTGTACCAGTACCAGGAGTACTGTTATAGCTCTGTACCAGTACCAGGAGTACTGTTATAGCTCTGTACCCGTACCAGGAGTACTCTTGTAGCTCTGTACCAGTACCAGTACATTTAAATGTTATAGCCCTGTACCAATACCAGGAGTACTGTTGTAGTCCTGTACCAGTACCAGGAGTACTGTTATAGCCCTGTACCAATACCAAGAGTACTGTTGTAGCCCTGTACCAGTACCAGGAGTACTGTTGTTGCCCTGTACCAGTACCAGGAGTACTGTTATAGCCCTTTACCAGTACCAGAAGTACTGTTATAGCTCTGTACCAGTACCAGGAGTACTGTTATAGCCCTGTACCAGGTACAGGAGAACTGTTGTAGCCCTGAACCAATACCAAGAGTAATGTTGTAGCTCTGTACCAGTACCAGAACATTTACATTTTATAGCCCTGTACCATTACCAGGAGAACTGTTGTAGCCCTGTACCAGTACCAGGAGTAATGTTGTGGCTCTGTACCAGTACTAGGAGTACTGTTATAGCCCTGTACCATTACCAGGAGTACTGTTGTCGCTCTGTACCAGTACCAGGAGTACTGTTATTGCCCTGTACCAGTACCAGGAGTACTGTTATAGCTCTGTACCAGTACCAGGAGTACTGTTATAGTCCTGTACCAGTACCAGTAGTATTGTTATAGCTCTGTACCAGTACCAGTACATTTAAATGGTATAGCCCTGTACCAGTACCAGGAGTACTGTGGTAGCTCTGTACCAGTCCTGGGAGTACTGTTATAGCCCTGTACCAGGAGTACTGTTGTAGCTCTGTACCAGTACCAGGAGTACTGTTATAGCTCTGTACCAGTACCAGGACATTTAAATGTTATAGCCCTGTACCAATACCAGTACTAGGTGTCCTGTTATAGCTGTACCAGTACTAGGTGTTCTGTTGTAGCCGTGTACCAGTACTATGTGTTCTGTTATTGCTGTAACAGTACTAGGTGTTCTGTTATAGCCGTGTACCAGTTCCTGGTGTTCTGTTATAGCCGTGTACCAGTACTAGGTGTCCTGTTATAGCTGTACCAGTACTAGGTGTTCTGTTGTAGCCGTGTACCAGTACTATGTGTTCTGTTATTGCTGTACCAGTACTATGTGTTCTGTTATTGCTGTAACAGTACTAGGTGTTCTGTTATAGCCGTGTACCAGTTCCTGGTGTCTGTTATAGCCGTGTACCAGTTCCTGGTGTCTGTTATAGCTGTGTACCAGTACTAGGTGGTCTGTTATAGCTGTACCAGTACTAGGTGGTCTGTTATAGCTGTACCAGCACTAGGTGTTCTGTTAATGCTGTACCAGTACTAGGTGTTCTGTTATTGCTGTACCAGTACTAGGTGTTCTGTTATTGCTGTACCAGTACTATGTGTCTGTTATAGCCGTGTACCAGTTCCTGGTGTCTGTTATAGCTGTGTACCAGTACTAGGTGTTCTGTTATTGATGTAACAGTACTAGGTGGTCTGTTCTAGCCAGTACCAGTACTAGGTGTTCTGTTATTGCTGCAACAGTACTATGTGTCTGTTATAGCCGTGTACCAGTTCCTGGTGTCTGTTATAGCTGTGTACCAGTACTAGGTGTTCTGTTATTGATGTAACAGTACTAGGTGATCTGTTATTGCTGTACCAGTACTAGGTGGTCTGTTTTTGCTGTACCAGTACTAGGTGTTCTGTTTTTGCTGTACCAGTACTAGGTGGTCTGTTCTAGCCAGTACCAGTACTAGGTGTTCTGTTATTGCTGCAACAGTACTATGTGTCTGTTATAGCTGTGTACCAGTTCCTGGTGTCTGTTATAGCTGTGTACCAGTACTAGGTGTTCTGTTATTGCTGTAACAGTACTAGGTGTCTGTTATTGCTGTACCAGTACTAGGTAATCTGTTATTGCTGTACCAGTACTAGGTGTTCTGTTTTTGCTGTACCAGTACTAGGTGGTCTGTTCTAGCCGTGTACCAGTACTAGGTGTCTGTTATAGCTGTACCAGTACTAGGTGTTCTGTTATAGCCTTGTACCAGTACTATGTGTTTTGTTATTGCTGTAACAGTACTAGGTGTTCTGTTATAGCCGTGTACCAGTACCTGGTGTCTGTTATAGCCGTGTAACAGCTTCCTCTCAAAATGGCCTGTAAACAGCTTTCTCTCACCATGGCCTGTAAACAGCTTCCTCTCACCACGTCCTGTAAAACGCTTCCTCTCACCACGTCCTGTAAACAGCTTCCTATCACCATGGCCTGTAAACAGCTTCCTCTCACCCAGGCCTGTAAACAGCTTCCTCTCACCATGGCCTGTCAACAGCTTCCTCTCACCATGGCCTGTAAACAGCTTCCTCTCACCATGGCCTGTAAACAGCTTCCTCTCACCCAGGCCTGTAAACAGCTTCCTCTCACCATGGCCTGTCAACAGCTTCCTCTCACCATGGCCTGTAAACAGCTTCCTCTCACCATGGCCTGTAAACAGCTTCCTCTCACCATGGTCTGTAAACAGCTTCCTCTCACCATGGCCTGTAAAAAAGCTTCCTCTCACCATGGCCTGTAAGCAGCTTCCTCTCACCATGGTCTGTAAACAGCTTCCTCTCACCACGTCCTGTAAACAGCTTCCTCTCACCACGGCCTGTAAACAGCTTCCTCACACCACGTCCTGTAAACAGCTTCCTGTCACCACGTCCTGTAAACAGCTTCCTCTCACCACAGCCTGTAAACAGCTTCCTCTCACCACCGCCTGTAAACAGCTCCCTCTCACCATCGACTGTAAACAGCATCCTCTCACCGCGGCCTGTAAACAGCTTCCTCTCACCACGTCCTGTAAACAGCTCCCTCTCACCATGAACTGTAAACAGCTTCCTCTCACCACGTCCTGTAAACAGCTTCCTCTCACTACAGCCTGTAAACAGCTTCCTCTCACCATGGCCTGTAAACAGCTTCCTCTCACTACAGCCTGTAAACAGCTTCCTCTCACCATGGCCTTTAAACAGACTCCTCTCACCATGGCCTGTAAACAGCTTCCTCTCACCACGGCCTGTAAACAGCTTCCTCTCACCACGGCCTGTAAACAGCTCCCTCTCACCATGAACTGTAAACAGGTTCCTCTCACCTCGGCCTGTAAACAGCTTCCTCTCACCATGGTCTATAAACAGCTTCCTCTCACCATGGCCTGTAGTAAACAGCTTCCTCTCACCATGGCCTGTAAACAGCTTCCTCTCACCATGGCCTGTAAACAACTTTCTCTCACCATGGCCTGTAAACAGCTTCCTCTCACTACGGCCTGTAAACATTTTCCTCTCACCACAGCCTGTAAACAGCTTCCTCTCACCACAGCCTGTAAACAGCTTCCTCTCACCACGGCCTGTAAACAGCTTCCTCTCACCATGTCCTGTAAACAGCTTCCTCTCACCACGGCCTGTAAACAGCTTCCTCTCACCATGGCCTGTAAACATTTTCCTCTCACCATGGTCTGTAAACAGATTCCTCTCACCATGGCCTGTAGTAAACAGCTTCCTCTCACCACGTCCTGTAAACAGCTTCCTCTCACCACGGCCTGTAAACAGCTTCCTCTCACCACGGCCTGTAAACAGCTTCCTCTCATCACGGCCTGTAAACAGCTTCCTCTCACCACGGCCTGTAAACAGCTTCCTCTCACCCAGGCCTGTAAACAGCTTCCTCTCACCATGGCCTGTCAACAGCTTCCTCTCACCATGGCCTGTAAACACCTTCCTCTCACCACAGCCTGTAAACACCTTCCTCTCACCACGGCCTGTAAACAGCTTCCTCTCACCATGGCCTGTCAACAGCTTCCTCTCACCATGGCCTGTAAACAGCTTCCTCTCACCATGGCCTTTAAACAGATTCCTCTCAACATGGCCTGTAAACAGCTTCCTCACACCACAGCCTGTAAACAGCATCCTCTCAACTCGTCCTGTAAACAGCTTCCTCTCACCACAGCCTGTAAACAGCTTCCTCTCACCATGGCCTGTAAACAGTTTCCTCTCACCACCACCTGTAAACAGCTTCCTCTCACCATGTCCTGTAAACAGCTTCCTCTCACCACGTCCTGTAAACCACTTCCTCTCACCATGTCCTGTAAACAGCTTCCTCTCACTACAGCCTGTAAACAGCTTCCTCTCACCATGGCCTGTAAACAGCTTCCTCTCAGCATGGCCTGTAAACAGCTTCCTCTCACCACGTCGTGTAAACAGCTTCCTCTCAAAATGGCCTGTAAACAGCTTCCTCTCACTATGGCCTGTAAACAACTTTCTCTCACCATGGCCTGTAAACAGCTTCCTCTTACCACAGCCTGTAAACAGCTTCCTCTCACCGTGGTCTGTAAACATCTTCCTCACACCACAGCCTGTAAACAGCTTCCTCTCACCAAGGCCTGTAAACAGCTTCCTCTCACCACAGCCTGTAAACAGCTCCCTCTCACCATGAACTGTAAACAGCTTCCTCTCACCACGTCCTGTAAACAGCTTCCTCTCACTAAAGCCTGTAAACAGCTCCCTCTCACCATCGACTGTAAACAGCATCCTCTCACCGCGGCCTGTAAACAGCTTCCTCTCACCATGTCCTGTAAACAGCTCCCTCTCACCATGAACTGTAAACAGCTTCCTCTCACCACGTCCTGTAAACAGCTTCCTCTCACTACAGCCTGTAAACAGCTTCCTCTCACCATGGCCTGTAAACAGCTTCCTCTCACTACAGCCTGTAAACAGCTTCCTCTCACCATGGCCTTTAAACAGACTCCTCTCACCAAGGCCTGTAAACAGCTTCCTCTCACCATGGCCTGTAAACACCTTCCTCTCACCACGGCCTGTAAACAGCTTCCTCTCACCACGGCCTGTAAACAGCTTCCTCTCACCACGGCCTGTAAACGGCCTCCTCTCACCACAGCCTGTAAACAGCTTCCTCTCACCAAGTCCTGTAAACAGCTTCCTCTCACCACGGCCTGTAAACAGCTTCCTCTCACCATGGCCTGTAAACATTTTCCTCTCACCGTGGTCTGTAAACAGCTTCCTCTCACCACAGCCTGTAAACAGCTACCTCTCACCATGGCCTGTAAACAGCTTCCTCTCACCACAGCCTGTAAACAGCTTCCTCTCACCACGTCCTGTAAACAGCTTCCTCTCACCACAACCTGTAAACAGCTTCCTCTCACCATGGCCTGTAGAAAACAGATTCCTCTCACCATGGCCTGTAAACAGCTTCCGCTCACCACAGCCTGTAAACAGCTTCCTCTCACCACAGCCTGTAAACAGCTTCCTCTCACCATGGTTTTTAAACAGCTTCCTCTCACCACGTCCTGTAAACAGCTTCCTCTCACCACAGCCTGTAAACAGCTTCCTCTCACCATGGCCTTTAAACAGATTCCTCTCAACATGGCCTGTAAACAGCTTCCTCACACCACAGCCTGTAAACAGCTTCCTCTCAACTCGTCCTGTAAACAGCTTCCTCTCACCACAGCCTGTAAACAGCTTCCTCTCACCATGGCCTGTAAACAGTTTCCTCTCACCACCACCTGTAAACAGCTTCCTCTCACCATGAACTGTAAACAGCTTCCTCTCACCATGGTCTGTAAACAGCTTCCTCTCACCACGTCCTGTAAACAGCTTCCTCTCACCATGTCCTGTAAACAGCTTCCTCTCACCAAGTCCTGTAAACAGCTTCCTCTCACCACGGCCTGTAAACAGCTTCCTCTCACCATGGCCTGTAAACATTTTCCTCTCACCATGGTCTGTAAACAGCTTCCTCTCACCACAGCCTGTAAACAGCTACCTCTCACCATGGCCTGTAAACAGCTTCCTCTCACCACAGCCTGTAAACAGCTTCCTCTCACCACGTCCTGTAAACAGCTTCCTCTCACCACAACCTGTAAACAGCTTCCTCTCACCATGGCCTGTAGAAAACAGATTCCTCTCACCATGGACTGTAAACAGCTTCCGCTCACCACAGCCTGTAAAGAGCTTCCTCTCACCACGGCCTGTAAACAGCTTCCTCTCACCATGGTTTTTAAACAGCTTCCTCTCACCACAGCCTGTAAACAGCTTCCTCTCACCATGGCCTTTAAACAGATTCCTCTCAACATGGCCTGTAAACAGCTTCCTCACACCACAGCCTGTAAACAGCTTCCTCTCAACTCGTCCTGTAAACAGCTTCCTCTCACCACAGCCTGTAAACAGCTTCCTCTCACCATGGCCTGTAAACTGTTTCCTCTCACCACCACCTGTAAACAGCTTCCTCTCACCATGAACTGTAAACAGCTTCCTCTCACCATGGTCTGTAAACAGCTTCCTCTCACCACGTCCTGTAAACAGCTTCCTCTCACCATGTCCTGTAAAAAGCTTCCTCTCACCACGTCCTGTAAACCGCTTCCTCTCACCATGAACTGTAAACAGCTTCCTCTCACCACGTCCTGTAAACAGCTTCCTCTCACTACAGCCTGTAAACAGCTTCCTCTCACCATGGCCTGTAAACAGCTTCCTCTCACTACAGCCTGTAAACAGCTTCCTCTCACCATGGCCTTTAAACAGACTCCTCTCACCAAGGCCTGTAAACAGCTTCCTCTCACCACAGCCTGTAAACTGCTTCCTCTCACCATGGCCTGTAAACAGCTTCCTCTCACCACGGCCTGTAAACAGCTTCCTCTCACCATGGTTTTTAAACAGCTTCCTCTCACCACGTCCTGTAAACAGCTTCCTCTCACCACAGCCTGTAAACAGCTTCCTCTCACCATGGCCTTTAAACAGATTCCTCTCAACATGGCCTGTAAACAGCTTCCTCACACCACAGCCTGTAAACAGCTTCCTCTCAACTCGTCCTGTAAACAGCTTCCTCTCACCACAGCCTGTAAACAGCTTCCTCTCACCATGGCCTGTAAACAGTTTCCTCTCACCACCACCTGTAAACAGCTTCCTCTTACCATGAACTGTAAACAGCTTCCTCTCACCATGGTCTGTAAACAGCTTCCTCTCACCACGTCCTGTAAACAGCTTCCTCTCACCATGTCCTGTAAACAGCTTCCTCTCACCACGTCCTGTAAACCGCTTCCTCTCACCATGTCCTGTAAACAGCTTCCTCTCACCACGTCCTGTAAACAGCTCCCTCTCACCATGAACTGTAAACAGCTTCCTCTCACCACGTCCTGTAAACAGCTTCCTCTCACTACAGCCTGTAAACAGCTTCCTCTCACCATGGCCTGTAAACAGCTTCCTCTCACTACAGCCTGTAAACAGCTTCCTCTCACCATGGCCTTTAAACAGACTCCTCTCACCAAGGCCTGTAAACAGCTTCCTCTCACCACAGCCTGTAAACAGCTTCCTCTCACCATGGCCTGTAAACAGCTTCCTCTCACCATGGCCTGTAAACAGCTTCCTCTCACCACGTCCTGTAAACAGCTTCCTCTCACCATGGCCTGTAAACATTTTCCTCTCACCATGGTCTGTAAACAGCTTCCTCTCACCACGTCCTGTAAACAGCTTCCTCTCACCATGGCCTGTAAACAGCTTCCTCTCACCACGGCCTGTAAACAGCTTCCTCTCACCACGGCCTGTAAACAGCTTCCTCTCACCACGGCCTGTAAACGGCTTCCTCTCACCACGGCCTGTAAACAGCTTCCTCTCACCAAGTCCTGTAAACAGCTTCCTCTCACCACGGCCTGTAAACAGCTTCCTCTCAACATGGCCTGTAAACATTTTCCTCTCACCATGGTCTGTAAACAGCTTCCTCTCACCACAGCCTGTAAACAGCTACCTCTCACGATGGCCTGTAAACAGCTTCCTCTCACCACAGCCTGTAAACAGCTTCCTCTCACCACGTCCTGTAAACAGCTTCCTCTCACCACAACCTGTAAACAGCTTCCTCTCACCATGGCCTGTAGAAAGCAGATTCCTCTCACCATGGCCTGTAAACAGCTTCCGCTCACCACAGCCTGTAAACAGCTTCCTCTCACCACGGCCTGTAAACAGCTTCCTCTCACCTCGTCCTGTAAACAGCTTCCTCTCACCATGGCCTGTAAACAGCTTCCTCTCACCATGGCATGTAAACAGCTTCCTCTCACCATGGCCTGTAAACAGCTTCCTCTTACCATGGCCTGTAAACAGCTTCCTCTCACCACGTCCTGTAAACAGCTTCCTCTCACCACGGCCTGTAAACAGCTTCCACTCACCATGGCCTGTAAACATTTTCCTCTCACCATGGTCTGTAAACAGCTTCCTCTCACCACAGCCTGTAAACAGCTACCTCTCACCATGGCCTGTAAACAGCTTCCTCTCACCACAGCCTGTAAACAGCTTCCTCTCACCACGTCCTGTAAACAGCTTCCTCTCACCACAACCTGTAAACAGCTTCCTCTCACCATGGCCTGTAGAAAACCGATTCCTCTCACCATGGCCTGTAAACAGCTTCCGCTCACCACAGCCTGTAAACAGCTTCCTCTCACCACGGCCTGTAAACAGCTTCCTCTCACCATGGTTTTTAAACAGCTTCCTCTCACCACGTCCTGTAAACAGCTTCCTCTCACCATGGTTTTTAAACAGCTTCCTCTCACCACGTCCTGTAAACAGCTTCCTCTCACCATGGCCTGTAAACAGCTTCCTCTCACCACGTCGTGTAAACAGCTTCCTCTCAAAATGGCCTGTAAACAGCTTCCTCTCACCATGTCCTGTAAACAGCTTCCTCTCACCACGTCCTGTAAACCGCTTCCTCTCACCATGTCCTGTAAACAGCTTCCTCTCACCACGTCCTGTAAACAGCTCCCTCTCACCATGAACTGTAAACAGCTTCCTCTCACCACGTCCTGTAAACAGCTTCCTCTCACTACAGCCTGTAAACAGCTTCCTCTCACCAAGGCCTGTAAACAGCTTCCTCTCACCACAGCCTGTAAACAGCTTCCTCTCACCATGGCCTGTAAACAGCTTCCTCTCACCACAGCCTGTAAACAGCTTCCTCTCACCACGTCCTGTAAACAGCTTCCTCTCACCATGGCCTGTAAACATTTTCCTCTCACCATGGTCTGTAAACAGCTTCCTCTCACCACGTCCTGTAAACAGCTTCCTCTCACCATGGCCTGTAAACACCTTCCTCTCACCACGGCCTGTAAACTGTTTCCTCTCACCACCACCTGTAAACAGCTTCCTCTCACCACGGCCTGTAAACGGCTTCCTCTCACCACGGCCTGTAACCTACTTCCTCTCACCAAGTCCTGTAAACAGCTTCCTCTCACCACGGCCTGTAAACAGCTTCCTCTCACCATGGCCTGTAAACATTTTCCTCTCACCATGGTCTGTAAACAGCTTCCTCTCACCACAGCCTGTAAACAGCTTCCTCTCACTACGGCCTGTAAACAGCCTCCTCTCACCACAGCCTGTAAACAGCTTCCTCTCACCACAGCCTGTAAACAGCTTCCTCTCACCACGGCCTGTAAACAGCTTCCTCTCACCACGTCCTGTAAACAGCTTCCTCTCACCACAACCTGTAAACAGCTTCCTCTCACCATGGCCTGTAGAAAACAGATTCCTCTCACCATGGACTGTAAACAGCTTCCGCTCACCACAGCCTGTAAAGAGCTTCCTCTCACCACGGCCTGTAAACAGCTTCCTCTCACCATGGTTTTTAAACAGCTTCCTCTCACCACAGCCTGTAAACAGCTACCTCTCACCATGGCCTGTAAACAGCTTCCTCTCACCACAGCCTGTAAACAGCTTCCTCTCACCACGTCCTGTAAACAGCTTCCTCTCACCACAACCTGTAAACAGCTTCCTCTCACCATGGCCTGTAGAAAACAGATTCCTCTCACCATGGCCTGTAAACAGCTTCCGCTCACCACAGCCTGTAAACAGCTTCCTCTCACCACAGCCTGTAAACAGCTTCCTCTCACCATGGTTTTTAAACAGCTTCCTCTCACCACGTCCTGTAAACAGCTTCCTCTCACCACAGCCTGTAAACAGCTTCCTCTCACCATGGCCTTTAAACAGATTCCTCTCAACATGGCCTGTAAACAGCTTCCTCACACCACAGCCTGTAAACAGCTTCCTCTCAACTCGTCCTGTAAACAGCTTCCTCTCACCACAGCCTGTAAACAGCTTCCTCTCACCATGGCCTGTAAACAGTTTCCTCTCACCACCACCTGTAAACAGCTTCCTCTCACCATGAACTGTAAACAGCTTCCTCTCACCATGGTCTGTAAACAGCTTCCTCTCACCACGTCCTGTAAACAGCTTCCTCTCACCATGTCCTGTAAACAGCTTCCTCTCACCAAGTCCTGTAAACAGCTTCCTCTCACCACGGCCTGTAAACAGCTTCCTCTCACCATGGCCTGTAAACATTTTCCTCTCACCATGGTCTGTAAACAGCTTCCTCTCACCACAGCCTGTAAACAGCTACCTCTCACCATGGCCTGTAAACAGCTTCCTCTCACCACAGCCTGTAAACAGCTTCCTCTCACCACGTCCTGTAAACAGCTTCCTCTCACCACAACCTGTAAACAGCTTCCTCTCACCATGGCCTGTAGAAAACAGATTCCTCTCACCATGGACTGTAAACAGCTTCCGCTCACCACAGCCTGTAAAGAGCTTCCTCTCACCACGGCCTGTAAACAGCTTCCTCTCACCATGGTTTTTAAACAGCTTCCTCTCACCACAGCCTGTAAACAGCTTCCTCACACCACAGCCTGTAAACAGCTTCCTCTCAACTCGTCCTGTAAACAGCTTCCTCTCACCACAGCCTGTAAACAGCTTCCTCTCACCATGGCCTGTAAACTGTTTCCTCTCACCACCACCTGTAAACAGCTTCCTCTCACCATGAACTGTAAACAGCTTCCTCTCACCATGGTCTGTAAACAGCTTCCTCTCACCACGTCCTGTAAACAGCTTCCTCTCACCATGTCCTGTAAAAAGCTTCCTCTCACCACGTCCTGTAAACCGCTTCCTCTCACCATGAACTGTAAACAGCTTCCTCTCACCACGTCCTGTAAACAGCTTCCTCTCACTACAGCCTGTAAACAGCTTCCTCTCACCATGGCCTGTAAACAGCTTCCTCTCACTACAGCCTGTAAACAGCTTCCTCTCACCATGGCCTTTAAACAGACTCCTCTCACCAAGGCCTGTAAACAGCTTCCTCTCACCACAGCCTGTAAACTGCTTCCTCTCACCATGGCCTGTAAACAGCTTCCTCTCACCACAGCCTGTAAACTGCTTCCTCTCACCATGGCCTGTAAACAGCTTCCTCTCACCACGGCCTGTAAACAGCTTCCTCTCACCATGGTTTTTAAACAGCTTCCTCTCACCACGTCCTGTAAACAGCTTCCTCTCACCACAGCCTGTAAACAGCTTCCTCTCACCATGGCCTTTAAACAGATTCCTCTCAACATGGCCTGTAAACAGCTTCCTCACACCACAGCCTGTAAACAGCTTCCTCTCAACTCGTCCTGTAAACAGCTTCCTCTCACCACAGCCTGTAAACAGCTTCCTCTCACCATGGCCTGTAAACAGTTTCCTCTCACCACCACCTGTAAACAGCTTCCTCTTACCATGAACTGTAAACAGCTTCCTCTCACCATGGTCTGTAAACAGCTTCCTCTCACCACGTCCTGTAAACAGCTTCCTCTCACCATGTCCTGTAAACAGCTTCCTCTCACCACGTCCTGTAAACCGCTTCCTCTCACCATGTCCTGTAAACAGCTTCCTCTCACCACGTCCTGTAAACAGCTCCCTCTCACCATGAACTGTAAACAGCTTCCTCTCACCACGTCCTGTAAACAGCTTCCTCTCACTACAGCCTGTAAACAGCTTCCTCTCACCATGGCCTGTAAACAGCTTCCTCTCACTACAGCCTGTAAACAGCTTCCTCTCACCATGGCCTTTAAACAGACTCCTCTCACCAAGGCCTGTAAACAGCTTCCTCTCACCACAGCCTGTAAACAGCTTCCTCTCACCATGGCCTGTAAACAGCTTCCTCTCACCATGGCCTGTAAACAGCTTCCTCTCACCACGGCCTGTAAACAGCTTCATCTCAACATGGCCTGTAAACATTTTCCTCTCACCATGGTCTGTAAACAGCTTCCTCTCACCACAGCCTGTAAACAGCTACCTCTCACGATGGCCTGTAAACAGCTTCCTCTCACCACAGCCTGTAAACAGCTTCCTCTCACCACGTCCTGTAAACAGCTTCCTCTCACCACAACCTGTAAACAGCTTCCTCTCACCATGGCCTGTAGAAAGCAGATTCCTCTCACCATGGCCTGTAAACAGCTTCCGCTCACCACAGCCTGTAAACAGCTTCCTCTCACCACGGCCTGTAAACAGCTTCCTCTCACCTCGTCCTGTAAACAGCTTCCTCTCACTACAGCCTGTAAACAGCTTCCTCTCACCATGGCCTGTAAACAGCTTCCTCTCACCATGGCATGTAAACAGCTTCCTCTCACCATGGCCTGTAAACAGCTTCCTCTTACCATGGCCTGTAAACAGCTTCCTCTCACCACGTCCTGTAAACAGCTTCCTCTCACCACGGCCTGTAAACAGCTTCCACTCACCATGGCCTGTAAACATTTTCCTCTCACCATGGTCTGTAAACAGCTTCCTCTCACCACAGCCTGTAAACAGCTACCTCTCACCATGGCCTGTAAACAGCTTCCTCTCACCACAGCCTGTAAACAGCTTCCTCTCACCACGTCCTGTAAACAGCTTCCTCTCACCACAACCTGTAAACAGCTTCCTCTCACCATGGCCTGTAGAAAACCGATTCCTCTCACCATGGCCTGTAAACAGCTTCCGCTCACCACAGCCTGTAAACAGCTTCCTCTCACCACGGCCTGTAAACAGCTTCCTCTCACCATGGTTTTTAAACAGCTTCCTCTCACCACGTCCTGTAAACAGCTTCCTCTCACCATGGTTTTTAACAGCTTCCTCTCACCACGTCCTGTAAACAGCTTCCTCTCACCATGGCCTGTAAACAGCTTCCTCTCACCACGTCGTGTAAACAGCTTCCTCTCAAATGGCCTGTAAACAGCTTCCTCTCACCATGTCCTGTAAACAGCTTCCTCTCACCACGTCCTGTAAACCGCTTCCTCTCACCATGTCCTGTAAACAGCTTCCTCTCACCACGTCCTGTAAACAGCTCCCTCTCACCATGAACTGTAAACAGCTTCCTCTCACCACGTCCTGTAAACAGCTTTCCTCTCACTACAGCCTGTAAACAGCTTCCTCTCACCAAGGCCTGTAAACAGCTTCCTCTCACCACAGCCTGTAAACAGCTTCCTCTCACCATGGCCTGTAAACAGCTTCCTCTCACCATGGCCTGTAAACAGCTTCCTCTCACCACGTCCTGTAAACAGCTTCCTCTCACCATGGCCTGTAAACATTTTCCTCTCACCATGGTCTGTAAACAGCTTCCTCTCACCACGTCCTGTAAACAGCTTCCTCTCACCATGGCCTGTAAACACCTTCCTCTCACCACGGCCTGTAAACAGCTTCCTCTCACCACGGCCTGTAAACAGCTTCCTCTCACCACGGCCTGTAAACGGCTTCCTCTCACCACGGCCTGTAACCTACTTCCTCTCACCAAGTCCTGTAAACAGCTTCCTCTCACCACGGCCTGTAAACAGCTTCCTCTCACCATGGCCTGTAAACATTTTCCTCTCACCATGGTCTGTAAACAGCTTCCTCTCACCACAGCCTGTAAACAGCTTCCTCTCACTACGGCCTGTAAACAGCCTCCTCTCACCACAGCCTGTAAACAGCTTCCTCTCACCACAGCCTGTAAACAGCTTCCTCTCACCACGGCCTGTAAACAGCTTCCTCTCACCACGTCCTGTAAACAGCTTCCTCTCACCACAACCTGTAAACAGCTTCCTCTCACCATGGCCTGTAGAAAACAGATTCCTCTCACCATGGACTGTAAACAGCTTCCGCTCACCACAGCCTGTAAAGAGCTTCCTCTCACCACGGCCTGTAAACAGCTTCCTCTCACCATGGTTTTTAAACAGCTTCCTCTCACCACAGCCTGTAAACAGCTACCTCTCACCATGGCCTGTAAACAGCTTCCTCTCACCACAGCCTGTAAACAGCTTCCTCTCACCACGTCCTGTAAACAGCTTCCTCTCACCACAACCTGTAAACAGCTTCCTCTCACCATGGCCTGTAGAAAACAGATTCCTCTCACCATGGCCTGTAAACAGCTTCCGCTCACCACAGCCTGTAAACAGCTTCCTCTCACCACAGCCTGTAAACAGCTTCCTCTCACCATGGTTTTTAAACAGCTTCCTCTCACCACGTCCTGTAAACAGCTTCCTCTCACCACAGCCTGTAAACAGCTTCCTCTCACCATGGCCTTTAACAGATTCCTCTCAACATGGCCTGTAAACAGCTTCCTCACACCACAGCCTGTAAACAGCTTCCTCTCAACTCGTCCTGTAAACAGCTTCCTCTCACCACAGCCTGTAAACAGCTTCCTCTCACCATGGCCTGTAAACAGTTTCCTCTCACCACCACCTGTAAACAGCTTCCTCTCACCATGAACTGTAAACAGCTTCCTCTCACCATGGTCTGTAAACAGCTTCCTCTCACCACGTCCTGTAAACAGCTTCCTCTCACCATGTCCTGTAAACAGCTTCCTCTCACCAAGTCCTGTAAACAGGCTTCCTCTCACCACGGCCTGTAAACAGCTTCCTCTCACCATGGCCTGTAAACATTTTCCTCTCACCATGGTCTGTAAACAGCTTCCTCTCACCACAGCCTGTAAACAGCTACCTCTCACCATGGCCTGTAAACAGCTTTCCTCTCACCACAGCCTGTAAACAGCTTCCTCTCACCACGTCCTGTAAACAGCTTCCTCTCACCACAACCTGTAAACAGCTTCCTCTCACCATGGCCTGTAGAAAACAGATTCCTCTCACCATGGACTGTAAACAGCTTCCGCTCACCACAGCCTGTAAAGAGCTTCCTCTCACCACGGCCTGTAACAGCTTCCTCTCACCATGGTTTTTAAACAGCTTCCTCTCACCACAGCCTGTAAACAGCTTCCTCTCACCATGGCCTTTAAACAGATTCCTCTCAACATGGCCTGTAAACAGCTTCCTCTCACCATGTCCCTGTAAAAAGCTTCCTCTCACCACGTCCTGTAAACCGCTTCCTCTCACCATGAACTGTAAACAGCTTCCCTCTCACCACGTCCTGTAAACAGCTTCCTCTCACTACAGCCTGTAACAGCTTCCTCTCACCATGGCCTGTAAACAGCTTCCTCTCACTACAGCCTGTAAACAGCTTCCTCTCACCATGGCCTTTAAACAGACTCCTCTCACCAAGGCCTGTAAACAGCCTTCCTCTCACCACAGCCTGTAAACTGCTTCCTCTCACCATGGCCTGTAAACAGCTTCCTCTCACCACGGCCTGTAAACAGCTTCCTCTCACCATGGTTTGTAAACAGCTTCCTCTCACCACGTCCTGTAAACAGCTTCCTCTCACCACAGCCTGTAAACAGCTTCCTCTCACCATGGCCTGTAAACAGCTTCCTCTCACCATGGCCTGTAAACAGCTTCCTCTCACCACAGCCTGTAAACAGCTTCCTCTCACCTCGTCCTGTAAACAGCTTCCTCTCACCACAGCCTGTAAACAGCTTCCTCTCACCATGGCCTGTAAACAGCTTCCTCTCACCACCACCTGTAAACAGCTTCCTCTCACCATGTCCTGTAAACAGCTTCCTCTCACCATGGTCTGTAAACAGCTTCCTCTCACCACGTCCTGTAAACAGCTTCCTCTCACCATGTCCTGTAAACAGCTTCCTCTCACCACGTCCTGTAAACAGCTTCCTCTCACCATGTCCTGTAAACAGCTTCCTCTCACCACGTCCTGTAAACAGCTTCCTCTCACCATGGCCTGTAAACAGCTTCCTCTCACCACGTCCTGTAAACAGCTTCCTCTCACCACAGCCTGTAAACAGCTTCCTCTCACCATGGCCTGTAAACAGCTTCCTCTCACCACAGCCTGTAAACAGCTTCCTCTCACCATGGCCTGTAAACAGACTCCTCTCACCAAGGCCTGTAAACAGCTTCCTCTCACCACAGCCTGTAAACAGCTTCCTCTCACCATGGCCTGTAAACAGCTTCCTCTCACCATGGCCTGTAAACAGCTTCCTCTCACCACGTCCTGTAAACAGCTTCCTCTCACCATGGCCTGTAAACAGCTTCCTCTCACCATGGTCTGTAAACAGCTTCCTCTCACCACGTCCTGTAAACAGCTTCCTCTCACCATGGCCTGTAAACAGCTTCCTCTCACCACGGCCTGTAAACAGCTTCCTCTCACCACGGCCTGTAAACAGCTTCCTCTCACCACGGCCTGTAAACAGCTTCCTCTCACCACGGCCTGTAAACAGCTTCCTCTCACCAAGTCCTGTAAACAGCTTCCTCTCACCACGGCCTGTAAACAGCTTCCTCTCACCATGGCCTGTAAACAGCTTCCTCTCACCATGGTCTGTAAACAGCTTCCTCTCACCACAGCCTGTAAACAGCTTCCTCTCACCATGGCCTGTAAACAGCTTCCTCTCACCACAGCCTGTAAACAGCTTCCTCTCACCACGTCCTGTAAACAGCTTCCTCTCACCACACCTGTAAACAGCTTCCTCTCACCATGGCCTGTAAACAGCTTCCTCTCACCATGGCCTGTAAACAGCTTCCTCTCACCACAGCCTGTAAACAGCTTCCTCTCACCACGGCCTGTAAACAGCTTCCTCTCACCACGTCCTGTAAACAGCTTCCTCTCACCACAGCCTGTAAACAGCTTCCTCTCACCATGGCCTGTAAACAGCTTCCTCTCACCATGGCCTGTAAACAGCTTCCTCTCACCATGGCCTGTAAACAGCTTCCTCTCACCATGGCCTGTAAACAGCTTCCTCTCACCACGTCCTGTAAACAGCTTCCTCTCACCACGGCCTGTAAACAGCTTCCTCTCACCATGGCCTGTAAACAGCTTCCTCTCACCATGGTCTGTAAACAGCTTCCTCTCACCACAGCCTGTAAACAGCTTCCTCTCACCATGGCCTGTAAACATCTTCCTCTCACCATGGTCTGTAAACAGCTTCCTCTCACCACAGCCTGTAAACAGCTTCCTCTCACCATGGCCTGTAAACAGCTTCCTCTCACCACAGCCTGTAAACAGCTTCCTCTCACCATGGCCTGTAAACAGCTTCCTCTCACCACGTCCTGTAAACAGCTTCCTCTCACCATGGCCTGTAAAAAGCTTCCTCTCACCATGGCCTGTAAACAGCTTCCTCTCACCACAGCCTGTAAACAGCTTCCTCTCACCACGGCCTGTAAACAGCTTCCTCTCACCATGGTTTTAAACAGCTTCCTCTCACCACGTCCTGTAAACAGCTTCCTCTCACCATGGCCTGTAAACAGCTTCCTCTCACCACGTCCTGTAAACAGCTTCCTCTCACCATGGCCTGTAAACAGCTTCCTCTCACCACGTCCTGTAAACAGCTTCCTCTCACCATGGCCTGTAAACAGCTTCCTCTCACCATGTCCTGTAAACAGCTTCCTCTCACCACGTCCTGTAAACAGCTTCCTCTCACCATGTCCTGTAAACAGCTTCCTCTCACCACGTCCTGTAAACAGCTTCCTCTCACCACAGCCTGTAAACAGCTTCCTCTCACCAGGCCTGTAAACAGCTTCCTCTCACCACAGCCTGTAAACAGCTTCCTCTCACCATGGCCTGTAAACAGCTTCCTCTCACCATGGCCTGTAAACAGCTTCCTCTCACCACGCCTGTAAACAGCTTCCTCTCACCATGGCCTGTAAACAGCTTCCTCTCACCATGGTCTGTAAACAGCTTCCTCTCACCACGTCCTGTAAACAGCTTCCTCTCACCATGGCCTGTAAACAGCTTCCTCTCACCATGGCCTGTAAACAGCTTCCTCTCACCATGGCCTGTAAACAGCTTCCTCTCACCATGGCCTGTAAACAGCTTCCTCTCACCACGTCCTGTAAACAGCTTCCTCTCACCACGGCCTGTAAACAGCTTCCTCTCACCATGGCCTGTAAACAGCTTCCTCTCACCATGGTCTGTAAACAGCTTCCTCTCACCACAGCCTGTAAACAGCTTCCTCTCACCATGGCCTGTAAACAGCTTCCTCTCACCACAGCCTGTAAACAGCTTCCTCTCACCACGTCCTGTAAACAGCTTCCTCTCACCACAACCTGTAAACAGCTTCCTCTCACCATGGCCTGTAAAACAGATTCCTCTCACCATGGCCTGTAAACAGCTTCCTCTCACCACAGCCTGTAAACAGCTTCCTCTCACCACGGCCTGTAAACAGCTTCCTCTCACCATGGTTTTAAACAGCTTCCTCTCACCACGTCCTGTAAACAGCTTCCTCTCACCATGGTGTAAACAGCTTCCTCTCACCACGTCCTGTAAACAGCTTCCTCTCACCATGGCCTGTAAACAGCTTCCTCTCACCACGTCCTGTAAACAGCTTCCTCTCACCATGGCCTGTAAACAGCTTCCTCTCACCATGTCCTGTAAACAGCTTCCTCTCACCACGTCCTGTAAACAGCTTCCTCTCACCATGTCCTGTAAACAGCTTCCTCTCACCACGTCCTGTAAACAGCTTCCTCTCACCATGGCTGTAAACAGCTTCCTCTCACCACGTCCTGTAAACAGCTTCCTCTCACCACAGCCTGTAAACAGCTTCCTCTCACCATGGCCTGTAAACAGCTTCCTCTCACCACAGCCTGTAAACAGCTTCCTCTCACCATGGCCTGTAAACAGCTTCCTCTCACCATGGCCTGTAAACAGCTTCCTCTCACCACGTCCTGTAAACAGCTTCCTCTCACCATGGCCTGTAAACAGCTTCCTCTCACCATGGTCTGTAAACAGCTTCCTCTCACCACGTCCTGTAAACAGCTTCCTCTCACCATGGCCTGTAAACAGCTTCCTCTCACCACGGCCTGTAAACAGCTTCCTCTCACCACGGCCTGTAAACAGCTTCCTCTCACCACGGCCTGTAAACAGCTTCCTCTCACCACGGCCTGTAAACAGCTTCCTCTCACCAAGTCCTGTAAACAGCTTCCTCTCACCACGGCCTGTAAACAGCTTCCTCTCACCATGGCCTGTAAACAGCTTCCTCTCACCATGGTCTGTAAACAGCTTCCTCTCACCACAGCCTGTAAACAGCTTCCTCTCACCACGGCCTGTAAACAGCTTCCTCTCACCACAGCCTGTAAACAGCTTCCTCTCACCACAGCCTGTAAACAGCTTCCTCTCACCACGGCCTGTAAACAGCTTCCTCTCACCACGTCCTGTAAACAGCTTCCTCTCACCACAACCTGTAAACAGCTTCCTCTCACCATGGCCTGTAAACAGCTTCCTCTCACCATGGCCTGTAAACAGCTTCCTCTCACCACAGCCTGTAAACAGCTTCCTCTCACCACGGCCTGTAAACAGCTTCCTCTCACCATGGTTTGTAAACAGCTTCCTCTCACCACAGCCTGTAAACAGCTTCCTCTCACCATGGCCTGTAAACAGCTTCCTCTCACCATGGCCTGTAAACAGCTTCCTCTCACCACAGCCTGTAAACAGCTTCCTCTCAACACGTCCTGTAAACAGCTTCCTCTCACCACAGCCTGTAAACAGCTTCCTCTCACCATGGCCTGTAAACAGCTTCCTCTCACCACCACCTGTAAACAGCTTCCTCTCACCATGCCTGTAAACAGCTTCCTCTCACCATGGTCTGTAAACAGCTTCCTCTCACCACGTCCTGTAAACAGCTTCCTCTCACCATGTCCTGTAAACAGCTTCCTCTCACCACGTCCTGTAAACAGCTTCCTCTCACCATGGCCTGTAAACAGCTTCCTCTCACCACGTCCTGTAAACAGCTTCCTCTCACCACAGCCTGTAAACAGCTTCCTCTCACCATGGCCTGTAAACAGCTTCCTCTCACCACAGCCTGTAAACAGCTTCCTCTCACCATGGCCTGTAAACAGCTTCCTCTCACCATGGCCTGTAAACAGCTTCCTCTCACCACAGCCTGTAAACAGCTTCCTCTCACCATGGCCTGTAAACAGCTTCCTCTCACCACGGCCTGTAAACAGCTTCCTCTCACCATGGCCTGTAAACAGCTTCCTCTCACCACGTCCTGTAAACAGCTTCCTCTCACCACAGCCTGTAAACAGCTTCCTCTCACCATGGCCTGTAAACAGCTTCCTCTCACCACGTCCTGTAAACAGCTTCCTCTCACCATGGCCTGTAAACAGCTTCCTCTCACCATGGCCTGTAAACAGCTTCCTCTCACCATGGCCTGTAAACAGCTTCCTCTCACCATGGCCTGTAAACAGCTTCCTCTCACCACAGCCTGTAAACAGCTTCCTCTCACCACGGCCTGTAAACAGCTTCCTCTCACCATGGTTTTAAACAGCTTCCTCTCACCACGTCCTGTAAACAGCTTCCTCTCACCATGGCCTGTAAACAGCTTCCTCTCACCACGTCCTGTAAACAGCTTCCTCTCACCATGGCCTGTAAACAGCTTCCTCTCACCACGTCCTGTAAACAGCTTCCTCTCACCATGGCCTGTAAACAGCTTCCTCTCACCATGTCCTGTAAACAGCTTCCTCTCACCACGTCCTGTAAACCGCTTCCTCTCACCATGTCCTGTAAACAGCTTCCTCTCACCACGTCCTGTAAACAGCTTCCTCTCACCATGGCCTGTAAACAGCTTCCTCTCACCACGTCCTGTAAACAGCTTCCTCTCACCACAGCCTGTAAACAGCTTCCTCTCACCATGGCCTGTAAACAGCTTCCTCTCACCACAGCCTGTAAACAGCTTCCTCTCACCACGGCCTGTAAACAGCTTCCTCTCACCACAGCCTGTAAACAGCTTCCTCTCACCACAGCCTGTAAACAGCTTCCTCTCACCACGGCCTGTAAACAGCTTCCTCTCACCACGTCCTGTAAACAGCTTCCTCTCACCACAACCTGTAAACAGCTTCCTCTCACCATGGCCTGTAAACAGCTTCCTCTCACCATGGCCTGTAAACAGCTTCCTCTCACCACAGCCTGTAAACAGCTTCCTCTCACCACGGCCTGTAAACAGCTTCCTCTCACCATGGTTGTAAACAGCTTCCTCTCACCACAGCCTGTAAACAGCTTCCTCTCACCATGGCCTGTAAACAGCTTCCTCTCACCATGGCCTGTAAACAGCTTCCTCTCACCACAGCCTGTAAACAGCTTCCTCTCACCACGTCCTGTAAACAGCTTCCTCTCACCACAGCCTGTAAACAGCTTCCTCTCACCATGGCCTGTAAACAGTTTCCTCTCACCACCACCTGTAAACAGCTTCCTCTCACCATGGCCTGTAAACAGCTTCCTCTCACCATGGTCTGTAAACAGCTTCCTCTCACCACGTCCTGTAAACAGCTTCCTCTCACCATGTCCTGTAAACAGCTTCCTCTCACCACGTCCTGTAAACAGCTTCCTCTCACCATGGCCTGTAAACAGCTTCCTCTCACCACGTCCTGTAAACAGCTTCCTCTCACCACAGCCTGTAAACAGCTTCCTCTCACCATGGCCTGTAAACAGCTTCCTCTCACCACAGCCTGTAAACAGCTTCCTCTCACCACGGCCTGTAAACAGCTTCCTCTCACCACAGCCTGTAAACAGCTTCCTCTCACCACAGCCTGTAAACAGCTTCCTCTCACCACGGCCTGTAAACAGCTTCCTCTCACCACGTCCTGTAAACAGCTTCCTCTCACCACACCTGTAAACAGCTTCCTCTCACCATGGCCTGTAAACAGCTTCCTCTCACCATGGCCTGTAAACAGCTTCCTCTCACCACAGCCTGTAAACAGCTTCCTCTCACCACGGCCTGTAAACAGCTTCCTCTCACCATGGCCTGTAAACAGCTTCCTCTCACCACAGCCTGTAAACAGCTTCCTCTCACCATGGCCTGTAAACAGCTTCCTCTCACCATGGCCTGTAAACAGCTTCCTCTCACCACAGCCTGTAAACAGCTTCCTCTCACCCGTCCTGTAAACAGCTTCCTCTCACCACAGCCTGTAAACAGCTTCCTCTCACCATGGCCTGTAAACAGCTTCCTCTCACCACCTGTAAACAGCTTCCTCTCACCATGGCCTGTAAACAGCTTCCTCTCACCACAGCCTGTAAACAGCTTCCTCTCACCATGGCCTGTAAACAGCTTCCTCTCACCACAGCCTGTAAACAGCTTCCTCTCACCATGGTCTGTAAACAGCTTCCTCTCACCACGTCCTGTAAACAGCTTCCTCTCACCATGTCCTGTAAACAGCTTCCTCTCACCACGTCCTGTAAACAGCTTCCTCTCACCATGGCCTGTAAACAGCTTCCTCTCACCACGTCCTGTAAACAGCTTCCTCTCACCACAGCCTGTAAACAGCTTCCTCTCACCATGGCCTGTAAACAGCTTCCTCTCACCACAGCCTGTAAACAGCTTCCTCTCACCATGGCCTGTAAACAGCTCCTCTCACCATGGCCTGTAAACAGCTTCCTCTCACCACAGCCTGTAAACAGCTTCCTCTCACCATGGCCTGTAAACAGCTTCCTCTCACCACGGCCTGTAAACAGCTTCCTCTCACCATGGTTGTAAACAGCTTCCTCTCACCACGTCCTGTAAACAGCTTCCTCTCACCACAGCCTGTAAACAGCTTCCTCTCACCATGGCCTGTAAACAGCTTCCTCTCACCATGGCCTGTAAACAGCTTCCTCTCACCACAGCCTGTAAACAGCTTCCTCTCAACTCGTCCTGTAAACAGCTTCCTCTCACCACAGCCTGTAAACAGCTTCCTCTCACCATGGCCTGTAAACAGCTTCCTCTCACCACCACCTGTAAACAGCTTCCTCTCACCATGAACTGTAAACAGCTTCCTCTCACCATGGTCTGTAAACAGCTTCCTCTCACCACGTCCTGTAAACAGCTTCCTCTCACCATGTCCTGTAAACAGCTTCCTCTCACCACGTCCTGTAAACAGCTTCCTCTCACCATGTCCTGTAAACAGCTTCCTCTCACCACGTCCTGTAAACAGCTTCCTCTCACCATGGCCTGTAAACAGCTTCCTCTCACCACGTCCTGTAAACAGCTTCCTCTCACCACAGCCTGTAAACAGCTTCCTCTCACCATGGCCTGTAAACAGCTTCCTCTCACCACAGCCTGTAAACAGCTTCCTCTCACCATGGCCTGTAAACAGCTCCTCTCACCAAGGCCTGTAAACAGCTTCCTCTCACCACAGCCTGTAAACAGCTTCCTCTCACCATGGCCTGTAAACAGCTTCCTCTCACCATGGCCTGTAAACAGCTTCCTCTCACCACGTCCTGTAAACAGCTTCCTCTCACCATGGCCTGTAAACAGCTTCCTCTCACCATGGTCTGTAAACAGCTTCCTCTCACCACGTCCTGTAAACAGCTTCCTCTCACCATGGCCTGTAAACAGCTTCCTCTCACCACGGCCTGTAAACAGCTTCCTCTCACCACGGCCTGTAAACAGCTTCCTCTCACCACGGCCTGTAAACAGCTTCCTCTCACCACGGCCTGTAAACAGCTTCCTCTCACCAAGTCCTGTAAACAGCTTCCTCTCACCACGGCCTGTAAACAGCTTCCTCTCACCATGGCCTGTAAACAGCTTCCTCTCACCATGGTCTGTAAACAGCTTCCTCTCACCACAGCCTGTAAACAGCTTCCTCTCACCATGGCCTGTAAACAGCTTCCTCTCACCACAGCCTGTAAACAGCTTCCTCTCACCACGTCCTGTAAACAGCTTCCTCTCACCACAACCTGTAAACAGCTTCCTCTCACCATGGCCTGTAAACAGCTTCCTCTCACCATGGCCTGTAAACAGCTTCCTCTCACCACAGCCTGTAAACAGCTTCCTCTCACCACGGCCTGTAAACAGCTTCCTCTCACCACGTCCTGTAAACAGCTTCCTCTCACCACAGCCTGTAAACAGCTTCCTCTCACCATGGCCTGTAAACAGCTTCCTCTCACCATGGCCTGTAAACAGCTTCCTCTCACCATGGCCTGTAAACAGCTTCCTCTCACCATGGCCTGTAAACAGCTTCCTCTCACCACGTCCTGTAAACAGCTTCCTCTCACCACGGCCTGTAAACAGCTTCCTCTCACCATGGCCTGTAAACATTTTCCTCTCACCATGGTCTGTAAACAGCTTCCTCTCACCACAGCCTGTAAACAGCTTCCTCTCACCATGGCCTGTAAACAGCTTCCTCTCACCACAGCCTGTAAACAGCTTCCTCTCACCACGTCCTGTAAACAGCTTCCTCTCACCACAACCTGTAAACAGCTTCCTCTCACCATGGCCTGTAGAAAACAGATTCCTCTCACCATGGCCTGTAAACAGCTTCCTCTCACCACAGCCTGTAAACAGCTTCCTCTCACCACGGCCTGTAAACAGCTTCCTCTCACCATGGTTTTTAAACAGCTTCCTCTCACCACGTCCTGTAAACAGCTTCCTCTCACCATGGCCTGTAAACAGCTTCCTCTCACCACGTCCTGTAAACAGCTTCCTCTCACCATGGCCTGTAAACAGCTTCCTCTCACCACGTCCTGTAAACAGCTTCCTCTCACCATGGCCTGTAAACAGCTTCCTCTCACCATGTCCTGTAAACAGCTTCCTCTCACCACGTCCTGTAAACCGCTTCCTCTCACCATGTCCTGTAAACAGCTTCCTCTCACCACGTCCTGTAAACAGCTTCCTCTCACCACGTCCTGTAAACAGCTTCCTCTCACCATGGCCTGTAAACACCTTCCTCTCACCACGGCCTGTAAACAGCTTCCTCTCACCACGGCCTGTAAACAGCTTCCTCTCACCACGGCCTGTAAACAGCTTCCTCTCACCACGGCCTGTAAACAGCTTCCTCTCACCATGTCCTGTAAACAGCTTCCTCTCACCACGGCCTGTAAACAGCTTCCTCTCACCATGGCCTGTAAACAGCTTCCTCTCACCATGGTCTGTAAACAGCTTCCTCTCACCACAGCCTGTAAACAGCTTCCTCTCACCACGGCCTGTAAACAGCTTCCTCTCACCACAGCCTGTAAACAGCTTCCTCTCACCACAGCCTGTAAACAGCTTCCTCTCACCATGGCCTGTAAACAGCTTCCTCTCACCACGTCCTGTAAACAGCTTCCTCTCACCATGGCCTGTAAACAGCTTCCTCTCACCATGGCCTGTAAACAGCTTCCTCTCACCATGTCCTGTAAACAGCTTCCTCTCACCACGGCCTGTAAACAGCTTCCTCTCACCATGGCCTGTAAACATCTTCCTCTCACCATGGCCTGTAAACAGCTTCCTCTCACCACAGCCTGTAAACAGCTTCCTCTCACCATGGCCTGTAAACAGCTTCCTCTCACCATGGCCTGTAAACAGCTTCCTCTCACCACAGCCTGTAAACAGCTTCCTCTCACCACGGCCTGTAAACAGCTTCCTCTCACCATGGCCTGTAAACAGCTTCCTCTCACCACGTCCTGTAAACAGCTTCCTCTCACCATGGCCTGTAAACAGCTTCCTCTCACCACGTCCTGTAAACAGCTTCCTCTCACCATGGCCTGTAAACAGCTTCCTCTCACCACGTCCTGTAAACAGCTTCCTCTCACCATGGCCTGTAAACAGCTTCCTCTCACCATGTCCTGTAAACAGCTTCCTCTCACCACGTCCTGTAAACAGCTTCCTCTCACCATGTCCTGTAAACAGCTTCCTCTCACCACGTCCTGTAAACAGCTTCCTCTCACCATGGCCTGTAAACAGCTTCCTCTCACCACGTCCTGTAAACAGCTTCCTCTCACCACAGCCTGTAAACAGCTTCCTCTCACCATGGCCTGTAAACAGCTTCCTCTCACCACAGCCTGTAAACAGCTTCCTCTCACCATGGCCTGTAAACAGCTTCCTCTCACCATGGCCTGTAAACAGCTTCCTCTCACCACGTCCTGTAAACAGCTTCCTCTCACCATGGCCTGTAAACAGCTTCCTCTCACCATGGTCTGTAAACAGCTTCCTCTCACCACGTCCTGTAAACAGCTTCCTCTCACCATGGCCTGTAAACAGCTTCCTCTCACCACGGCCTGTAAACAGCTTCCTCTCACCACGGCCTGTAAACAGCTTCCTCTCACCACGGCCTGTAAACAGCTTCCTCTCACCACGGCCTGTAAACAGCTTCCTCTCACCAAGTCCTGTAAACAGCTTCCTCTCACCACGGCCTGTAAACAGCTTCCTCTCACCATGGCCTGTAAACAGCTTCCTCTCACCATGGTCTGTAAACAGCTTCCTCTCACCACAGCCTGTAAACAGCTTCCTCTCACCACGGCCTGTAAACAGCTTCCTCTCACCACAGCCTGTAAACAGCTTCCTCTCACCATGGCCTGTAAACAGCTTCCTCTCACCACGGCCTGTAAACAGCTTCCTCTCACCATGGCCTGTAAACAGCTTCCTCTCACCATGGCCTGTAAACAGCTTCCTCTCACCACGTCCTGTAAACAGCTTCCTCTCACCATGTCCTGTAAACAGCTTCCTCTCACCACGTCCTGTAAACAGCTTCCTCTCACCATGGCCTGTAAACAGCTTCCTCTCACCACGTCCTGTAAACAGCTTCCTCTCACCACAGCCTGTAAACAGCTTCCTCTCACCATGGCCTGTAAACAGCTTCCTCTCACCATGGCCTGTAAACAGCTTCCTCTCACCACAGCCTGTAAACAGCTTCCTCTCACCATGGCCTGTAAACAGCTTCCTCTCACCATGGCCTGTAAACAGCTTCCTCTCACCACGTCCTGTAAACAGCTTCCTCTCACCATGGCCTGTAAACAGCTTCCTCTCACCATGGTCTGTAAACAGCTTCCTCTCACCACGTCCTGTAAACAGCTTCCTCTCACCATGGCCTGTAAACAGCTTCCTCTCACCACGGCCTGTAAACAGCTTCCTCTCACCACGGCCTGTAAACAGCTTCCTCTCACCACGGCCTGTAAACAGCTTCCTCTCACCACGGCCTGTAAACAGCTTCCTCTCACCAAGTCCTGTAAACAGCTTCCTCTCACCACGGCCTGTAAACAGCTTCCTCTCACCATGGCCTGTAAACAGCTTCCTCTCACCATGGTCTGTAAACAGCTTCCTCTCACCACAGCCTGTAAACAGCTTCCTCTCACCATGGCCTGTAAACAGCTTCCTCTCACCACAGCCTGTAAACAGCTTCCTCTCACCACGTCCTGTAAACAGCTTCCTCTCACCACAACCTGTAAACAGCTTCCTCTCACCATGGCCTGTAAACAGCTTCCTCTCACCATGGCCTGTAAACAGCTTCCTCTCACCACAGCCTGTAAACAGCTTCCTCTCACCACGGCCTGTAAACAGCTTCCTCTCACCACGTCCTGTAAACAGCTTCCTCTCACCACAGCCTGTAAACAGCTTCCTCTCACCATGGCCTGTAAACAGCTTCCTCTCACCATGGCCTGTAAACAGCTTCCTCTCACCATGGCCTGTAAACAGCTTCCTCTCACCATGGCCTGTAAACAGCTTCCTCTCACCACGTCCTGTAAACAGCTTCCTCTCACCACGGCCTGTAAACAGCTTCCTCTCACCATGGCCTGTAAACATTTCCTCTCACCATGGTCTGTAAACAGCTTCCTCTCACCACAGCCTGTAAACAGCTTCCTCTCACCATGGCCTGTAAACAGCTTCCTCTCACCACAGCCTGTAAACAGCTTCCTCTCACCACGTCCTGTAAACAGCTTCCTCTCACCACAACCTGTAAACAGCTTCCTCTCACCATGGCCTGTAAAACAGATTCCTCTCACCATGGCCTGTAAACAGCTTCCTCTCACCACAGCCTGTAAACAGCTTCCTCTCACCACGGCCTGTAAACAGCTTCCTCTCACCATGGTTTTTAAACAGCTTCCTCTCACCACGTCCTGTAAACAGCTTCCTCTCACCATGGTTTTTAAACAGCTTCCTCTCACCACGTCCTGTAAACAGCTTCCTCTCACCATGGCCTGTAAACAGCTTCCTCTCACCACGTCCTGTAAACAGCTTCCTCTCACCATGGCCTGTAAACAGCTTCCTCTCACCATGTCCTGTAAACAGCTTCCTCTCACCACGTCCTGTAAACAGCTTCCTCTCACCATGTCCTGTAAACAGCTTCCTCTCACCACGTCCTGTAAACAGCTTCCTCTCACCATGGCCTGTAAACAGCTTCCTCTCACCACGTCCTGTAAACAGCTTCCTCTCACCACAGCCTGTAAACAGCTTCCTCTCACCATGGCCTGTAAACAGCTTCCTCTCACCACAGCCTGTAAACAGCTTCCTCTCACCATGGCCTGTAAACAGCTTCCTCTCACCATGGCCTGTAAACAGCTTCCTCTCACCACGTCCTGTAAACAGCTTCCTCTCACCATGGCCTGTAAACAGCTTCCTCTCACCATGGTCTGTAAACAGCTTCCTCTCACCACGTCCTGTAAACAGCTTCCTCTCACCATGGCCTGTAAACAGCTTCCTCTCACCACGGCCTGTAAACAGCTTCCTCTCACCACGGCCTGTAAACAGCTTCCTCTCACCACGGCCTGTAAACAGCTTCCTCTCACCAAGTCCTGTAAACAGCTTCCTCTCACCACGGCCTGTAAACAGCTTCCTCTCACCACGGCCTGTAAACAGCTTCCTCTCACCATGGCCTGTAAACAGCTTCCTCTCACCATGGTCTGTAAACAGCTTCCTCTCACCACAGCCTGTAAACAGCTTCCTCTCACCACGGCCTGTAAACAGCTTCCTCTCACCACAGCCTGTAAACAGCTTCCTCTCACCACAGCCTGTAAACAGCTTCCTCTCACCACGGCCTGTAAACAGCTTCCTCTCACCATGTCCTGTAAACAGCTTCCTCTCACCACGGCCTGTAAACAGCTTCCTCTCACCATGGCCTGTAAACAGCTTCCTCTCACCATGGTCTGTAAACAGCTTCCTCTCACCATGGCCTGTAGTAAACAGCTTCCTCTCACCATGTCCTGTAAACAGCTTCCTCTCACCACGGCCTGTAAACAGCTTCCACTCACCATGGCCTGTAAACATCTTCCTCTCACCATGGTCTGTAAACAGCTTCCTCTCACCACAGCCTGTAAACAGCTACCTCTCACCATGGCCTGTAAACAGCTTCCTCTCACCACAACCTGTAAACAGCTTCCTCTCACCATGGCCTGTAAACAGCTTCCTCTCACCATGGCCTGTAAACAGCTTCCTCTCACCACAGCCTGTAAACAGCTTCCTCTCACCACGGCCTGTAAACAGCTTCCTCTCACCATGGTTTGTAAACAGCTTCCTCTCACCACGTCCTGTAAACAGCTTCCTCTCACCATGGTTTGTAAACAGCTTCCTCTCACCACGTCCTGTAAACAGCTTCCTCTCACCATGGCCTGTAAACAGCTTCCTCTCACCACGTCCTGTAAACAGCTTCCTCTCACCATGGCCTGTAAACAGCTTCCTCTCACCATGTCCTGTAAACAGCTTCCTCTCACCACGTCCTGTAAACCGCTTCCTCTCACCATGTCCTGTAAACAGCTTCCTCTCACCACGTCCTGTAAACAGCTTCCTCTCACCATGGCCTGTAAACATTTTCCTCTCACCATGGTCTGTAAACAGCTTCCTCTCACCATGGCCTGTAAACAGCTTCCTCTCACCATGGCCTGTAAACAGCTTCCTCTCACCACGTCCTGTAAACAGCTTCCTCTCACCATGGCCTGTAAACATTTTCCTCTCACCATGGTCTGTAAACAGCTTCCTCTCACCACGTCCTGTAAACAGCTTCCTCTCACCATGGCCTGTAAACAGCTTCCTCTCACCACGGCCTGTAAACAGCTTCCTCTCACCACGGCCTGTAAACAGCTTCCTCTCACCACGGCCTGTAAACAGCTTCCTCTCACCACGGCCTGTAAACAGCTTCCTCTCACCAAGTCCTGTAAACAGCTTCCTCTCACCACGGCCTGTAAACAGCTTCCTCTCACCATGGCCTGTAAACAGCTTCCTCTCACCATGGTCTGTAAACAGCTTCCTCTCACCACAGCCTGTAAACAGCTTCCTCTCACCATGGCCTGTAAACAGCTTCCTCTCACCACAGCCTGTAAACAGCTTCCTCTCACCACGTCCTGTAAACAGCTTCCTCTCACCACAACCTGTAAACAGCTTCCTCTCACCATGGCCTGTAAACAGCTTCCTCTCACCATGGCCTGTAAACAGCTTCCTCTCACCACAGCCTGTAAACAGCTTCCTCTCACCACGGCCTGTAAACAGCTTCCTCTCACCACGTCCTGTAAACAGCTTCCTCTCACCACAGCCTGTAAACAGCTTCCTCTCACCATGGCCTGTAAACAGCTTCCTCTCACCATGGCCTGTAAACAGCTTCCTCTCACCATGGCCTGTAAACAGCTTCCTCTCACCATGGCCTGTAAACAGCTTCCTCTCACCACGTCCTGTAAACAGCTTCCTCTCACCACGGCCTGTAAACAGCTTCCTCTCACCATGGCCTGTAAACAGCTTCCTCTCACCATGGTCTGTAAACAGCTTCCTCTCACCACAGCCTGTAAACAGCTTCCTCTCACCATGGCCTGTAAACAGCTTCCTCTCACCACAGCCTGTAAACAGCTTCCTCTCACCACGTCCTGTAAACAGCTTCCTCTCACCACAACCTGTAAACAGCTTCCTCTCACCATGGCCTGTAAAAAGCTTCCTCTCACCATGGCCTGTAAACAGCTTCCTCTCACCACAGCCTGTAAACAGCTTCCTCTCACCACGGCCTGTAAACAGCTTCCTCTCACCATGGTTTGTAAACAGCTTCCTCTCACCACGTCCTGTAAACAGCTTCCTCTCACCATGGCCTGTAAACAGCTTCCTCTCACCACGTCCTGTAAACAGCTTCCTCTCACCATGGCCTGTAAACAGCTTCCTCTCACCACGTCTGTAAACAGCTTCCTCTCACCATGGCCTGTAAACAGCTTCCTCTCACCATGTCCTGTAAACAGCTTCCTCTCACCACGTCCTGTAAACAGCTTCCTCTCACCATGTCCTGTAAACAGCTTCCTCTCACCACGTCCTGTAAACAGCTTCCTCTCACCATGGCCTGTAAACAGCTTCCTCTCACCACGTCCTGTAAACAGCTTCCTCTCACCATGGCCTGTAAACAGCTTCCTCTCACCATGGCCTGTAAACAGCTTCCTCTCACCACGTCCTGTAAACAGCTTCCTCTCACCATGTCCTGTAAACAGCTTCCTCTCACCACGTCCTGTAAACAGCTTCCTCTCACCATGGCCTGTAAACAGCTTCCTCTCACCATGGCCTGTAAACAGCTTCCTCTCACCATGGCCTGTAAACAGCTTCCTCTCACCATGGCCTGTAAACAGCTTCCTCTCACCACGCCTGTAAACAGCTTCCTCTCACCATGGCCTGTAAACAGCTTCCTCTCACCATGGTCTGTAAACAGCTTCCTCTCACCACGTCCTGTAAACAGCTTCCTCTCACCATGGCCTGTAAACAGCTTCCTCTCACCACGGCCTGTAAACAGCTTCCTCTCACCACGGCCTGTAAACAGCTTCCTCTCACCACGGCCTGTAAACAGCTTCCTCTCACCACGGCCTGTAAACAGCTTCCTCTCACCATGTCCTGTAAACAGCTTCCTCTCACCACGGCCTGTAAACAGCTTCCTCTCACCATGGCCTGTAAACAGCTTCCTCTCACCATGGTCTGTAAACAGCTTCCTCTCACCACAGCCTGTAAACAGCTTCCTCTCACCATGGCCTGTAAACAGCTTCCTCTCACCACAGCCTGTAAACAGCTTCCTCTCACCACGTCCTGTAAACAGCTTCCTCTCACCACACCTGTAAACAGCTTCCTCTCACCATGGCCTGTAAACAGCTTCCTCTCACCATGGCCTGTAAACAGCTTCCTCTCACCACGGCCTGTAAACAGCTTCCTCTCACCACGCCTGTAAACAGCTTCCTCTCACCACAGCCTGTAAACAGCTTCCTCTCACCACGGCCTGTAAACAGCTTCCTCTCACCATGGCCTGTAAACAGCTTCCTCTCACCACGGCCTGTAAACAGCTTCCTCTCACCATGGCCTGTAAACATCTTCCTCTCACCATGGTCTGTAAACAGCTTCCTCTCACCATGGCCTGTAAACAGCTTCCTCTCACCACGTCCTGTAAACAGCTTCCTCTCACCATGGCCTGTAAACAGCTTCCTCTCACCATGGCCTGTAAACAGCTTCCTCTCACCACGTCCTGTAAACAGCTTCCTCTCACCATGGCCTGTAAACAGCTTCCTCTCACCATGGTCTGTAAACAGCTTCCTCTCACCACGTCCTGTAAACAGCTTCCTCTCACCATGGCCTGTAAACAGCTTCCTCTCACCACGGCCTGTAAACAGCTTCCTCTCACCACGGCCTGTAAACAGCTTCCTCTCACCATGGCCTGTAAACAGCTTCCTCTCACCATGGCCTGTAAACAGCTTCCTCTCACCATGTCCTGTAAACAGCTTCCTCTCACCACGGCCTGTAAACAGCTTCCTCTCACCATGGCCTGTAAACAGCTTCCTCTCACCATGGTCTGTAAACAGCTTCCTCTCACCACAGCCTGTAAACAGCTTCCTCTCACCATGGCCTGTAAACAGCTTCCTCTCACCACAGCCTGTAAACAGCTTCCTCTCACCACGTCCTGTAAACAGCTTCCTCTCACCACAACCTGTAAACAGCTTCCTCTCACCATGGCCTGTAAAACAGCTTCCTCTCACCATGGCCTGTAAACAGCTTCCTCTCACCACAGCCTGTAAACAGCTTCCTCTCACCACGGCCTGTAAACAGCTTCCTCTCACCACGTCCTGTAAACAGCTTCCTCTCACCACAGCCTGTAAACAGCTTCCTCTCACCATGGCCTGTAAACAGCTTCCTCTCACCATGGCCTGTAAACAGCTTCCTCTCACCATGGCCTGTAAACAGCTTCCTCTCACCATGGCCTGTAAACAGCTTCCTCTCACCACGTCCTGTAAACAGCTTCCTCTCACCACGGCCTGTAAACAGCTTCCTCTCACCATGGCCTGTAAACAGCTTCCTCTCACCATGGTCTGTAAACAGCTTCCTCTCACCACAGCCTGTAAACAGCTTCCTCTCACCATGGCCTGTAAACAGCTTCCTCTCACCACAGCCTGTAAACAGCTTCCTCTCACCACGCCTGTAAACAGCTTCCTCTCACCATGGCCTGTAAACAGCTTCCTCTCACCATGGCCTGTAAACAGCTTCCTCTCACCATGGCCTGTAAACAGCTTCCTCTCACCACGGCCTGTAAACAGCTTCCTCTCACCACGGCCTGTAAACAGCTTCCTCTCACCATGGCCTGTAAACAGCTTCCTCTCACCACGGCCTGTAAACAGCTTCCTCTCACCATGGCCTGTAAACAGCTTCCTCTCACCACGGCCTGTAAACAGCTTCCTCTCACCATGGCCTGTAAACAGCTTCCTCTCACCACGGCCTGTAAACAGCTTCCTCTCACCATGGCCTGTAAACAGCTTCCTCTCACCATGGCCTGTAAACAGCTTCCTCTCACCACGCCTGTAAACAGCTTCCTCTCACCATGTCCTGTAAACAGCTTCCTCTCACCACGCCTGTAAACAGCTTCCTCTCACCATGGCCTGTAAACAGCTTCCTCTCACCACGCCTGTAAACAGCTTCCTCTCACCATGCCTGTAAACAGCTTCCTCTCACCACGGCCTGTAAACAGCTTCCTCTCACCATGGCCTGTAAACAGCTTCCTCTCACCATGGCCTGTAAACAGCTTCCTCTCACCATGGCCTGTAAACAGCTTCCTCTCACCACGTCCTGTAAACAGCTTCCTCTCACCATGGCCTGTAAACAGCTTCCTCTCACCACGGCCTGTAAACAGCTTCCTCTCACCACGGCCTGTAAACAGCTTCCTCTCACCACGGCCTGTAAACAGCTTCCTCTCACCACGGCCTGTAAACAGCTTCCTCTCACCACGGCCTGTAAACAGCTTCCTCTCACCATGGCCTGTAAACAGCTTCCTCTCACCATGGCCTGTAAACAGCTTCCTCTCACCACGGCCTGTAAACAGCTTCCTCTCACCACGGCCTGTAAACAGCTTCCTCTCACCATGGCCTGTAAACAGCTTCCTCTCACCATGGCCTGTAAACAGCTTCCTCTCACCATGGCCTGTAAACAGCTTCCTCTCACCATGGCCTGTAAACAGCTTCCTCTCACCACAGCCTGTAAACAGCTTCCTCTCACCAGCCTGTAAACAGCTTCCTCTCACCATGGCCTGTAAACAGCTTCCTCTCACCATGGCCTGTAAACAGCTTCCTCTCACCATGGCCTGTAAACAGCTTCCTCTCACCATGGCCTGTAAACAGCTTCCTCTCACCATGCCTGTAAACAGCTTCCTCTCACCGTCCTGTAAACAGCTTCCTCTCACCACAGCCTGTAAACAGCTTCCTCTCACCATGGCCTGTAAACAGCTTCCTCTCACCATGGCCTGTAAACAGCTTCCTCTCACCATGCCTGTAAACAGCTTCCTCTCACCATGGCCTGTAAACAGCTTCCTCTCACCACGTCCTGTAAACAGCTTCCTCTCACCATGGCCTGTAAACAGCTTCCTCTCACCATGTCCTGTAAACAGCTTCCTCTCACCACGTCCTGTAAACAGCTTCCTCTCACCATGTCCTGTAAACAGCTTCCTCTCACCACGTCCTGTAAACAGCTTCCTCTCACCATGGCCTGTAAACAGCTTCCTCTCACCACGTCCTGTAAACAGCTTCCTCTCACCACAGCCTGTAAACAGCTTCCTCTCACCATGGCCTGTAAACAGCTTCCTCTCACCACAGCCTGTAAACAGCTTCCTCTCACCATGGCCTGTAAACAGCTTCCTCTCACCATGGCCTGTAAACAGCTTCCTCTCACCACGTCCTGTAAACAGCTTCCTCTCACCATGGCCTGTAAACAGCTTCCTCTCACCATGGTCTGTAAACAGCTTCCTCTCACCACGTCCTGTAAACAGCTTCCTCTCACCATGGCCTGTAAACAGCTTCCTCTCACCACGGCCTGTAAACAGCTTCCTCTCACCACGGCCTGTAAACAGCTTCCTCTCACCACGGCCTGTAAACAGCTTCCTCTCACCATGTCCTGTAAACAGCTTCCTCTCACCACGGCCTGTAAACAGCTTCCTCTCACCACGGCCTGTAAACAGCTTCCTCTCACCATGGCCTGTAAACAGCTTCCTCTCACCATGGTCTGTAAACAGCTTCCTCTCACCACAGCCTGTAAACAGCTTCCTCTCACCACGGCCTGTAAACAGCCTCCTCTCACCACAGCCTGTAAACAGCTTCCTCTCACCACAGCCTGTAAACAGCTTCCTCTCACCACGGCCTGTAAACAGCTTCCTCTCACCATGTCCTGTAAACAGCTTCCTCTCACCACGGCCTGTAAACAGCTTCCTCTCACCATGGCCTGTAAACATTTTCCTCTCACCATGGTCTGTAAACAGATTCCTCTCACCATGGCCTGTAGTAAACAGCTTCCTCTCACCATGTCCTGTAAACAGCTTCCTCTCACCACGGCCTGTAAACAGCTTCCTCTCACCATGGCCTGTAAACATCTTCCTCTCACCATGGTCTGTAAACAGCTTCCTCTCACCACAGCCTGTAAACAGCTACCTCTCACCATGGCCTGTAAACAGCTTCCTCTCACCACGTCCTGTAAACAGCTTCCTCTCACCACAACCTGTAAACAGCTTCCTCTCACCATGGCCTGTAGAAAACAGATTCCTCTCACCATGGCCTGTAAACAGCTTCCGCTCACCACAGCCTGTAAACAGCTTCCTCTCACCACGGCCTGTAAACAGCTTCCTCTCACCATGGTTTGTAAACAGCTTCCTCTCACCACGTCCTGTAAACAGCTTCCTCTCACCATGGCCTGTAAACAGCTTCCTCTCACCACGTCCTGTAAACAGCTTCCTCTCACCATGGCCTGTAAACAGCTTCCTCTCACCACGTCCTGTAAACAGCTTCCTCTCACCATGGCCTGTAAACAGCTTCCTCTCACCATGTCCTGTAAACAGCTTCCTCTCACCACAGCCTGTAAACAGCTTCCTCTCACCATGGCCTGTAAACAGCTTCCTCTCACCACAGCCTGTAAACAGCTTCCTCTCACCATGGCCTGTAAACAGCTTCCTCTCACCATGGCCTGTAAACAGCTTCCTCTCACCACAGCCTGTAAACAGCTTCCTCTCACCATGGCCTGTAAACAGCTTCCTCTCACCATGGCCTGTAAACAGCTTCCTCTCACCACGTCCTGTAAACAGCTTCCTCTCACCATGGCCTGTAAACAGCTTCCTCTCACCATGGTCTGTAAACAGCTTCCTCTCACCACGTCCTGTAAACAGCTTCCTCTCACCATGGCCTGTAAACAGCTTCCTCTCACCACGGCCTGTAAACAGCTTCCTCTCACCACGGCCTGTAAACAGCTTCCTCTCACCACGGCCTGTAAACAGCTTCCTCTCACCACGGCCTGTAAACAGCTTCCTCTCACCAAGTCCTGTAAACAGCTTCCTCTCACCACGGCCTGTAAACAGCTTCCTCTCACCATGGCCTGTAAACAGCTTCCTCTCACCATGGTCTGTAAACAGCTTCCTCTCACCACAGCCTGTAAACAGCTTCCTCTCACCACGGCCTGTAAACAGCCTCCTCTCACCACAGCCTGTAAACAGCTTCCTCTCACCACAGCCTGTAAACAGCTTCCTCTCACCACGGCCTGTAAACAGCTTCCTCTCACCATGTCCTGTAAACAGCTTCCTCTCACCACGGCCTGTAAACAGCTTCCTCTCACCATGGCCTGTAAACAGCTTCCTCTCACCATGGCCTGTAAACAGCTTCCTCTCACCATGGCCTGTAAACAGCTTCCTCTCACCACGTCCTGTAAACAGCTTCCTCTCACCATGGCCTGTAAACAGCTTCCTCTCACCACGGCCTGTAAACAGCTTCCTCTCACCACGGCCTGTAAACAGCTTCCTCTCACCACGGCCTGTAAACAGCTTCCTCTCACCACGGCCTGTAAACAGCTTCCTCTCACCACGGCCTGTAAACAGCTTCCTCTCACCACGGCCTGTAAACAGCTTCCTCTCACCATGGCCTGTAAACAGCTTCCTCTCACCATGGCCTGTAAACAGCTTCCTCTCACCACAGCCTGTAAACAGCTTCCTCTCACCACGGCCTGTAAACAGCTTCCTCTCACCATGGCCTGTAAACAGCTTCCTCTCACCATGGCCTGTAAACAGCTTCCTCTCACCATGGCCTGTAAACAGCTTCCTCTCACCATGGCCTGTAAACAGCTTCCTCTCACCACAGCCTGTAAACAGCATCCTCTCACCTCGTCCTGTAAACAGCTTCCTCTCACCATGGCCTGTCAACAGCTTCCTCTCACCATGGCCTGTAAACAGCTTCCTCTCACCATGGCCTGTAAACAGCTTCCTCTCACCATGGCCTGTAAACAGCTTCCTCTCACCACAGCCTGTAAACAGCTTCCTCTCACCTCGTCCTGTAAACAGCTTCCTCTCACCACAGCCTGTAAACAGCTTCCTCTCACCATGGCCTGTAAACAGCTTCCTCTCACCACCACCTGTAAACAGCTTCCTCTCACCATGGCCTGTAAACAGCTTCCTCTCACCATGTCTGTAAACAGCTTCCTCTCACCACGTCCTGTAAACAGCTTCCTCTCACCATGTCCTGTAAACAGCTTCCTCTCACCACGTCCTGTAAACAGCTTCCTCTCACCATGGCCTGTAAACAGCTTCCTCTCACCACGTCCTGTAAACAGCTTCCTCTCACCACAGCCTGTAAACAGCTTCCTCTCACCATGGCCTGTAAACAGCTTCCTCTCACCACAGCCTGTAAACAGCTTCCTCTCACCATGGCCTGTAAACAGCTTCCTCTCACCATGGCCTGTAAACAGCTTCCTCTCACCACGTCCTGTAAACAGCTTCCTCTCACCATGGCCTGTAAACAGCTTCCTCTCACCATGGTCTGTAAACAGCTTCCTCTCACCACGTCCTGTAAACAGCTTCCTCTCACCATGGCCTGTAAACAGCTTCCTCTCACCACGGCCTGTAAACAGCTTCCTCTCACCACGGCCTGTAAACAGCTTCCTCTCACCACGGCCTGTAAACAGCTTCCTCTCACCACGGCCTGTAAACAGCTTCCTCTCACCAAGTCCTGTAAACAGCTTCCTCTCACCACGGCCTGTAAACAGCTTCCTCTCACCATGGCCTGTAAACAGCTTCCTCTCACCATGGTCTGTAAACAGCTTCCTCTCACCACAGCCTGTAAACAGCTTCCTCTCACCACGGCCTGTAAACAGCCTCCTCTCACCACAGCCTGTAAACAGCTTCCTCTCACCACAGCCTGTAAACAGCTTCCTCTCACCACAGCCTGTAAACAGCTTCCTCTCACCACGGCCTGTAAACAGCTTCCTCTCACCATGTCCTGTAAACAGCTTCCTCTCACCACGGCCTGTAAACAGCTTCCTCTCACCATGGCCTGTAAACACCTTCCTCTCACCATGGCCTGTAAACAGCTTCCTCTCACCATGGCCTGTAAACAGCTTCCTCTCACCATGTCCTGTAAACAGCTTCCTCTCACCACGGCCTGTAAACAGCTTCCACTCACCATGGCCTGTAAACAGCTTCCTCTCACCATGGTCTGTAAACAGCTTCCTCTCACCACAGCCTGTAAACAGCTACCTCTCACCATGGCCTGTAAACAGCTTCCTCTCACCACGTCCTGTAAACAGCTTCCTCTCACCACAACCTGTAAACAGCTTCCTCTCACCATGGCCTGTAAACAGCTTCCTCTCACCATGGCCTGTAAACAGCTTCCTCTCACCACAGCCTGTAAACAGCTTCCTCTCACCACGGCCTGTAAACAGCTTCCTCTCACCATGGTTTTAAACAGCTTCCTCTCACCACGTCCTGTAAACAGCTTCCTCTCACCATGGCCTGTAAACAGCTTCCTCTCACCACGTCCTGTAAACAGCTTCCTCTCACCATGGCCTGTAAACAGCTTCCTCTCACCACGTCCTGTAAACAGCTTCCTCTCACCATGGCCTGTAAACAGCTTCCTCTCACCATGTCCTGTAAACAGCTTCCTCTCACCACGTCCTGTAAACAGCTTCCTCTCACCATGTCCTGTAAACAGCTTCCTCTCACCACGTCCTGTAAACAGCTTCCTCTCACCAACCTGTAAACAGCTTCCTCTCACCACGTCCTGTAAACAGCTTCCTCTCACCACAGCCTGTAAACAGCTTCCTCTCACCATGGCCTGTAAACAGCTTCCTCTCACCACAGCCTGTAAACAGCTTCCTCTCACCATGGCCTGTAAACAGCTCCTCTCACCATGGCCTGTAAACAGCTTCCTCTCACCACAGCCTGTAAACAGCTTCCTCTCACCATGGCCTGTAAACAGCTTCCTCTCACCATGGCCTGTAAACAGCTTCCTCTCACCACGTCCTGTAAACAGCTTCCTCTCACCATGGCCTGTAAACAGCTTCCTCTCACCATGGCCTGTAAACAGCTTCCTCTCACCACGTCCTGTAAACAGCTTCCTCTCACCACGGCCTGTAAACAGCTTCCTCTCACCACGGCCTGTAAACAGCTTCCTCTCACCACGGCCTGTAAACAGCTTCCTCTCACCACGGCCTGTAAACAGCTTCCTCTCACCATGTCCTGTAAACAGCTTCCTCTCACCACGGCCTGTAAACAGCTTCCTCTCACCATGGCCTGTAAACAGCTTCCTCTCACCATGGCCTGTAAACAGCTTCCTCTCACCACAGCCTGTAAACAGCTTCCTCTCACCACGGCCTGTAAACAGCTTCCTCTCACCACAGCCTGTAAACAGCTTCCTCTCACCACAGCCTGTAAACAGCTTCCTCTCACCACGGCCTGTAAACAGCTTCCTCTCACCATGGCCTGTAAACAGCTTCCTCTCACCACGGCCTGTAAACAGCTTCCTCTCACCATGGCCTGTAAACAGCTTCCTCTCACCATGGCCTGTAAACAGCTTCCTCTCACCATGGCCTGTAAACAGCTTCCTCTCACCACGTCCTGTAAACAGCTTCCTCTCACCATGGCCTGTAAACAGCTTCCTCTCACCACGGCCTGTAAACAGCTTCCTCTCACCACGGCCTGTAAACAGCTTCCTCTCACCACGGCCTGTAAACAGCTTCCTCTCACCACGGCCTGTAAACAGCTTCCTCTCACCAGGCCTGTAAACAGCTTCCTCTCACCATGGCCTGTAAACAGCTTCCTCTCACCATGGCCTGTAAACAGCTTCCTCTCACCACAGCCTGTAAACAGCTTCCTCTCACCACGGCCTGTAAACAGCTTCCTCTCACCATGGCCTGTAAACAGCTTCCTCTCACCATGGCCTGTAAACAGCTTCCTCTCACCATGGCCTGTAAACAGCTTCCTCTCACCATGGCCTGTAAACAGCTTCCTCTCACCACAGCCTGTAAACAGCTTCCTCTCACCACGTCCTGTAAACAGCTTCCTCTCACCATGGCCTGTAAACAGCTTCCTCTCACCATGGCCTGTAAACAGCTTCCTCTCACCATGGCCTGTAAACAGCTTCCTCTCACCATGGCCTGTAAACAGCTTCCTCTCACCACAGCCTGTAAACAGCTTCCTCTCACCGTCCTGTAAACAGCTTCCTCTCACCACAGCCTGTAAACAGCTTCCTCTCACCATGGCCTGTAAACAGCTTCCTCTCACCACCACCTGTAAACAGCTTCCTCTCACCATGGCCTGTAAACAGCTTCCTCTCACCATGTCCTGTAAACAGCTTCCTCTCACCACGTCCTGTAAACAGCTTCCTCTCACCATGTCCTGTAAACAGCTTCCTCTCACCACGTCCTGTCAACAGCTTCCTCTCACCACAGCCTGTAAACAGCTTCCTCTCACCACGTCCTGTAAACAGCTTCCTCTCACTACAGCCTGTAAACAGCTTCCTCTCACCATGGCCTGTAAACAGCTTCCTCTCACCACAGCCTGTAAACAGCTTCCTCTCACCATGGCCTGTAAACAGCTTCCTCTCACCATGGCCTGTAAACAGCTTCCTCTCACCACAGCCTGTAAACAGCTTCCTCTCACCACAGCCTGTAAACAGCTTCCTCTCACCATGGCCTGTAAACAGCTTCCTCTCACCACGTCCTGTAAACAGCTTCCTCTCACCATGGCCTGTAAACATCTTCCTCTCACCATGGTCTGTAAACAGCTTCCTCTCACCACGTCCTGTAAACAGCTTCCTCTCACCATGGCCTGTAAACAGCTTCCTCTCACCACGGCCTGTAAACAGCTTCCTCTCACCACGGCCTGTAAACAGCTTCCTCTCACCACGGCCTGTAAACAGCTTCCTCTCACCACGGCCTGTAAACAGCTTCCTCTCACCAAGTCCTGTAAACAGCTTCCTCTCACCACGGCCTGTAAACAGCTTCCTCTCACCATGGCCTGTAAACAGCTTCCTCTCACCATGGTCTGTAAACAGCTTCCTCTCACCACAGCCTGTAAACAGCTTCCTCTCACCACGGCCTGTAAACAGCCTCCTCTCACCACAGCCTGTAAACAGCTTCCTCTCACCACAGCCTGTAAACAGCTTCCTCTCACCACGGCCTGTAAACAGCTTCCTCTCACCATGTCCTGTAAACAGCTTCCTCTCACCACGGCCTGTAAACAGCTTCCTCTCACCATGGCCTGTAAACATCTTCCTCTCACCACGTCCTGTAAACAGCTTCCTCTCACCATGGCCTGTAAACAGCTTCCTCTCACCACGGCCTGTAAACAGCTTCCTCTCACCACGGCCTGTAAACAGCTTCCTCTCACCACGGCCTGTAAACAGCTTCCTCTCACCACGGCCTGTAAACAGCTTCCTCTCACCAGGCCTGTAAACAGCTTCCTCTCACCATGGCCTGTAAACAGCTTCCTCTCACCATGGCCTGTAAACAGCTTCCTCTCACCACAGCCTGTAAACAGCTTCCTCTCACCACGGCCTGTAAACAGCTTCCTCTCACCATGGCCTGTAAACAGCTTCCTCTCACCATGGCCTGTAAACAGCTTCCTCTCACCATGGCCTGTAAACAGCTTCCTCTCACCATGGCCTGTAAACAGCTTCCTCTCACCACAGCCTGTAAACAGCTTCCTCTCACCACGTCCTGTAAACAGCTTCCTCTCACCACGTCCTGTAAACAGCTTCCTCTCACCACAGCCTGTAAACAGCTTCCTCTCACCATGGCCTGTAAACAGTTTCCTCTCACCACCACCTGTAAACAGCTTCCTCTCACCATGGCCTGTAAACAGCTTCCTCTCACCATGGCCTGTAAACAGCTTCCTCTCACCACGTCCTGTAAACAGCTTCCTCTCACCATGTCCTGTAAACAGCTTCCTCTCACCACGTCCTGTAAACCGCTTCCTCTCACCATGTCCTGTAAACAGCTTCCTCTCACCACGTCCTGTAAACCGCTTCCTCTCACCATGTCCTGTAAACAGCTTCCTCTCACCACAGCCTGTAAACAGCTTCCTCTCACCATGGCCTGTAAACAGCTTCCTCTCACCATGGCCTGTAAACAGCTTCCTCTCACCACGTCCTGTAAACAGCTTCCTCTCACCATGGCCTGTAAACAGCTTCCTCTCACCATGGCCTGTAAACAGCTTCCTCTCACCATGGCCTGTAAACAGCTTCCTCTCACCACAGCCTGTAAACAGCTTCCTCTCACCATGGTCTGTAAACATCTTCCTCTCACCACAGCCTGTAAACAGCTTCCTCTCACCAAGGCCTGTAAACAGCTTCCTCTCACCACGTCCTGTAAACAGCTTCCTCTCACCACGTCCTGTAAACAGCTTCCTCTCACCACAGCCTGTAAACAGCTTCCTCTCACCATGGCCTGTAAACAGCTTCCTCTCACCATGGCCTGTAAACAGCTTCCTCTCACCACAGCCTGTAAACAGCTTCCTCTCACCATGGCCTGTAAACAGCTTCCTCTCACCATGGCCTGTAAACAGCTTCCTCTCACCACGGCCTGTAAACAGCTTCCTCTCACCATGGCCTGTAAACAGCTTCCTCTCACCATGGCCTGTAAACAGCTTCCTCTCACCACGTCCTGTAAACAGCTTCCTCTCACCACAGCCTGTAAACAGCTTCCTCTCACCATGGCCTGTAAACAGCTTCCTCTCACCATGGCCTGTAAACAGCTTCCTCTCACCACGTCCTGTAAACAGCTTCCTCTCACCATGGCCTGTAAACAGCTTCCTCTCACCACGTCCTGTAAACAGCTTCCTCTCACCACAGCCTGTAAACAGCTTCCTCTCACCATGGCCTGTAAACAGCTTCCTCTCACCACAGCCTGTAAACAGCTTCCTCTCACCATGGCCTGTAAACAGCTTCCTCTCACCATGGCCTGTAAACAGCTTCCTCTCACCACAGCCTGTAAACAGCTTCCTCTCACCATGGCCTGTAAACAGCTTCCTCTCACCACAGCCTGTAAACAGCTTCCTCTCACCATGGCCTGTAAACAGCTTCCTCTCACCACAGCCTGTAAACAGCTTCCTCTCACCATGGCCTGTAAACAGCTTCCTCTCACCACGTCCTGTAAACAGCTTCCTCTCACCACAGCCTGTAAACAGCTTCCTCTCACCATGGCCTGTAAACAGCTTCCTCTCACCACGGCCTGTAAACAGCTTCCTCTCACCACGTCCTGTAAACAGCTTCCTCTCACCATGGCCTGTAAACAGCTTCCTCTCACCACGTCCTGTAAACAGCTTCCTCTCACCACAGCCTGTAAACAGCTTCCTCTCACCATGGCCTGTAAACAGCTTCCTCTCACCATGGCCTGTAAACAGCTTCCTCTCACCATGGCCTGTAAACAGCTTCCTCTCACCACAGCCTGTAAACAGCTTCCTCTCACCATGGCCTGTAAACAGCTTCCTCTCACCATGGCCTGTAAACAGCTTCCTCTCACCACGGCCTGTAAACAGCTTCCTCTCACCACGGCCTGTAAACAGCTTCCTCTCACCATGGCCTGTAAACAGCTTCCTCTCACCATGGCCTGTAAACAGCTTCCTCTCACCACAGCCTGTAAACAGCTTCCTCTCACCACGGCCTGTAAACAGCTTCCTCTCACCACAGCCTGTAAACAGCTTCCTCTCACCACAGCCTGTAAACAGCTTCCTCTCACCACGGCCTGTAAACAGCTTCCTCTCACCATGTCCTGTAAACAGCTTCCTCTCACCACGGCCTGTAAACAGCTTCCTCTCACCATGGCCTGTAAACAGCTTCCTCTCACCATGGCCTGTAAACAGCTTCCTCTCACCATGGCCTGTAAACAGCTTCCTCTCACCACGTCCTGTAAACAGCTTCCTCTCACCATGGCCTGTAAACAGCTTCCTCTCACCACGGCCTGTAAACAGCTTCCTCTCACCACGGCCTGTAAACAGCTTCCTCTCACCACGGCCTGTAAACAGCTTCCTCTCACCAGGCCTGTAAACAGCTTCCTCTCACCATGGCCTGTAAACAGCTTCCTCTCACCATGGCCTGTAAACAGCTTCCTCTCACCACAGCCTGTAAACAGCTTCCTCTCACCACGGCCTGTAAACAGCTTCCTCTCACCATGGCCTGTAAACAGCTTCCTCTCACCATGGCCTGTAAACAGCTTCCTCTCACCATGGCCTGTAAACAGCTTCCTCTCACCATGGCCTGTAAACAGCTTCCTCTCACCACAGCCTGTAAACAGCTTCCTCTCACCTCGTCCTGTAAACAGCTTCCTCTCACCACAGCCTGTAAACAGCTTCCTCTCACCATGGCCTGTAAACAGCTTCCTCTCACCACCACCTGTAAACAGCTTCCTCTCACCATGCCTGTAAACAGCTTCCTCTCACCATGGCCTGTAAACAGCTTCCTCTCACCACGTCCTGTAAACAGCTTCCTCTCACCATGTCCTGTAAACAGCTTCCTCTCACCACGTCCTGTAAACAGCTTCCTCTCACCATGGCCTGTAAACAGCTTCCTCTCACCACGTCCTGTAAACAGCTTCCTCTCACCACAGCCTGTAAACAGCTTCCTCTCACCATGGCCTGTAAACAGCTTCCTCTCACCAAGGCCTGTAAACAGCTTCCTCTCACTACAGCCTGTAAACAGCTTCCTCTCACCACGTCCTGTAAACAGCTTCCTCTCACCATGAACTGTAAACAGCTTCCTCTCACCACGTCCTGTAAACAGCTTCCTCTCACCATGGCCTGTAAACAGCTTCCTCTCACCAAGTCCTGTAAACAGCTTCCTCTCACCACGGCCTGTAAACAGCTTCCTCTCACCATGGCCTGTAAACAGCTTCCTCTCACCATGGCCTGTAAACAGCTTCCTCTCACCACAGCCTGTAAACAGCTTCCTCTCACCACGGCCTGTAAACAGCTTCCTCTCACCACAGCCTGTAAACAGCTTCCTCTCACCACAGCCTGTAAACAGCTTCCTCTCACCACGGCCTGTAAACAGCTTCCTCTCACCATGCCTGTAAACAGCTTCCTCTCACCACGGCCTGTAAACAGCTTCCTCTCACCATGGCCTGTAAACAGCTTCCTCTCACCACGTCCTGTAAACAGCTTCCTCTCACCATGGCCTGTAAACAGCTTCCTCTCACCACGGCCTGTAAACAGCTTCCTCTCACCACGGCCTGTAAACAGCTTCCTCTCACCACGGCCTGTAAACAGCTTCCTCTCACCACGGCCTGTAAACAGCTTCCTCTCACCAGGCCTGTAAACAGCTTCCTCTCACCATGGCCTGTAAACAGCTTCCTCTCACCATGGCCTGTAAACAGCTTCCTCTCACCACAGCCTGTAAACAGCTTCCTCTCACCACGGCCTGTAAACAGCTTCCTCTCACCATGGCCTGTAAACAGCTTCCTCTCACCATGGCCTGTAAACAGCTTCCTCTCACCATGGCCTGTAAACAGCTTCCTCTCACCATGGCCTGTAAACAGCTTCCTCTCACCACAGCCTGTAAACAGCTTCCTCTCACCTCCTGTAAACAGCTTCCTCTCACCACAGCCTGTAAACAGCTTCCTCTCACCATGGCCTGTAAACAGCTTCCTCTCACCACCACCTGTAAACAGCTTCCTCTCACCATGGCCTGTAAACAGCTTCCTCTCACCATGGTCTGTAAACAGCTTCCTCTCACCACGTCCTGTAAACAGCTTCCTCTCACCATGTCCTGTAAACAGCTTCCTCTCACCACGTCCTGTAAACAGCTTCCTCTCACCATGTCCTGTAAACAGCTTCCTCTCACCACGTCCTGTAAACAGCTTCCTCTCACCATGTCCTGTAAACAGCTTCCTCTCACCACAGCCTGTAAACAGCTTCCTCTCACCATGGCCTGTAAACAGCTTCCTCTCACCATGGCCTGTAAACAGCTTCCTCTCACCACGTCTGTAAACAGCTTCCTCTCACCATGGCCTGTAAACAGCTTCCTCTCACCATGGCCTGTAAACAGCTTCCTCTCACCATGGCCTGTAAACAGCTTCCTCTCACCACAGCCTGTAAACAGCTTCCTCTCACCATGGTCCTGTAAACAGCTTCCTCTCACCACAGCCTGTAAACAGCTTCCTCTCACCATGGCCTGTAAACAGCTTCCTCTCACCACGCCTGTAAACAGCTTCCTCTCACCACGTCCTGTAAACAGCTTCCTCTCACCACAGCCTGTAAACAGCTTCCTCTCACCATGGCCTGTAAACAGCTTCCTCTCACCATGGCCTGTAAACAGCTTCCTCTCACCACAGCCTGTAAACAGCTTCCTCTCACCATGGCCTGTAAACAGCTTCCTCTCACCATGGCCTGTAAACAGCTTCCTCTCACCACGGCCTGTAAACAGCTTCCTCTCACCATGGCCTGTAAACAGCTTCCTCTCACCACAGCCTGTAAACAGCTTCCTCTCACCATGGCCTGTAAACAGCTTCCTCTCACCACGTCCTGTAAACAGCTTCCTCTCACACAGCCTGTAAACAGCTTCCTCTCACCATGCCTGTAAACAGCTTCCTCTCACCATGGCCTGTAAACAGCTTCCTCTCACCACGTCCTGTAAACAGCTTCCTCTCACCATGGCCTGTAAACAGCTTCCTCTCACCACGTCCTGTAAACAGCTTCCTCTCACCACAGCCTGTAAACAGCTTCCTCTCACCATGGCCTGTAAACAGCTTCCTCTCACCACAGCCTGTAAACAGCTTCCTCTCACCATGGCCTGTAAACAGCTTCCTCTCACCATGGCCTGTAAACAGCTTCCTCTCACCACAGCCTGTAAACAGCTTCCTCTCACCACGTCCTGTAAACAGCTTCCTCTCACCATGGCCTGTAAACAGCTTCCTCTCACCACGTCCTGTAAACAGCTTCCTCTCACCACAGCCTGTAAACAGCTTCCTCTCACCATGGCCTGTAAACAGCTTCCTCTCACCACAGCCTGTAAACAGCTTCCTCTCACCATGGCCTGTAAACAGCTTCCTCTCACCATGGCCTGTAAACAGCTTCCTCTCACCATGGCCTGTAAACAGCTTCCTCTCACCACACCTGTAAACAGCTTCCTCTCACCATGGCCTGTAAACAGCTTCCTCTCACCATGGCCTGTAAACAGCTTCCTCTCACCACGTCCTGTAAACAGCTTCCTCTCACCATGTCCTGTAAACAGCTTCCTCTCACCACGTCCTGTAAACCGCTTCCTCTCACCATGTCCTGTAAACAGCTTCCTCTCACCACGTCCTGTAAACAGCTTCCTCTCACCATGTCCTGTAAACAGCTTCCTCTCACCACAGCCTGTAAACAGCTTCCTCTCACCATGGCCTGTAAACAGCTTCCTCTCACCATGGCCTGTAAACAGCTTCCTCTCACCACGTCCTGTAAACAGCTTCCTCTCACCATGGCCTGTAAACAGCTTCCTCTCACCATGGCCTGTAAACAGCTTCCTCTCACCATGGCCTGTAAACAGCTTCCTCTCACCACAGCCTGTAAACAGCTTCCTCTCACCATGGTCTGTAAACAGCTTCCTCTCACCACAGCCTGTAAACAGCTTCCTCTCACCAGGCCTGTAAACAGCTTCCTCTCACCACAGCCTGTAAACAGCTTCCTCTCACCATGGCCTGTAAACAGCTTCCTCTCACCACGTCCTGTAAACAGCTTCCTCTCACCACAGCCTGTAAACAGCTTCCTCTCACCATGGCCTGTAAACAGCTTCCTCTCACCATGGCCTGTAAACAGCTTCCTCTCACCACGTCCTGTAAACAGCTTCCTCTCACCATGGCCTGTAAACAGCTTCCTCTCACCACGTCCTGTAAACAGCTTCCTCTCACCACAGCCTGTAAACAGCTTCCTCTCACCATGGCCTGTAAACAGCTTCCTCTCACCACAGCCTGTAAACAGCTTCCTCTCACCATGGCCTGTAAACAGCTTCCTCTCACCATGGCCTGTAAACAGCTTCCTCTCACCACAGCCTGTAAACAGCTTCCTCTCACCATGGCCTGTAAACAGCTTCCTCTCACCACGGCATGTAAACAGCTTCCTCTCACCATGGCCTTTAAACAGCTTCCTCTCACCATGGCCTGTAAACAGCTTCCTCACACCACAGCCTGTAAACAGCTTCCTCTCAACATGGCCTGTAAACAGCTTCCTCTCACCACAGCCTGTAAACAGCTTCCTCTCACCACGTCCTGTAAACAGCTTCCTCTCACCACAGCCTGTAAACAGCTTCCTCTCACCATGGCCTGTAAACAGCTTCCTCTCACCACCACCTGTAAACAGCTTCCTCTCACCATGGCCTGTAAACAGCTTCCTCTCACCATGGCCTGTAAACAGCTTCCTCTCACCACAGCCTGTAAACAGCTTCCTCTCACCACGGCCTGTAAACAGCTTCCTCTCACCATGGCCTGTAAACAGCTTCCTCTCACCACGTCCTGTAAACAGCTTCCTCTCACCACAGCCTGTAAACAGCTTCCTCTCACCATGGCCTGTAAACAGCTTCCTCTCACCATGGCCTGTAAACAGCTTCCTCTCACCACAGCCTGTAAACAGCTTCCTCTCACCTCGGCCTGTAAACAGCTTCCTCTCACCACAGCCTGTAAACAGCTTCCTCTCACCATGGCCTGTAAACAGTTTCCTCTCACCACCACCTGTAAACAGCTTCCTCTCACCATGGCCTGTAGAAAACAGATTCCTCTCACCATGGCCTGTAAACAGCTTCCGCTCACCACAGCCTGTAAACAGCTTCCTCTCACCACGTCCTGTAAACAGCTTCCTCTCACCATGTCCTGTAAACAGCTTCCTCTCACCACGTCCTGTAAACAGCTTCCTCTCACCACGGCCTGTAAACAGCTTCCTCTCACCATGGCCTGTAAACAGCTTCCTCTCACCACAGCCTGTAAACAGCTTCCTCTCACCACGTCCTGTAAACAGCTTCCTCTCACCACAACCTGTAAACAGCTTCCTCTCACCATGGCCTGTAAACAGCTTCCTCTCACCATGGCCTGTAAACAGCTTCCTCTCACCACAGCCTGTAAACAGCTTCCTCTCACCACGGCCTGTAAACAGCTTCCTCTCACCATGGTTTGTAAACAGCTTCCTCTCACCACGTCCTGTAAACAGCTTCCTCTCACCACAGCCTGTAAACAGCTTCCTCTCACCATGGCCTGTAAACAGCTTCCTCTCACCATGGCCTGTAAACAGCTTCCTCTCACCACAGCCTGTAAACAGCTTCCTCTCACCACGTCCTGTAAACAGCTTCCTCTCACCACAGCCTGTAAACAGCTTCCTCTCACCATGGCCTGTAAACAGCTTCCTCTCACCATGTAAACAGCTTCCTCTCACCATGGTAAACAGCTTCCTCTCACCACCTGTAAACAGCTTCCTCTCACCACAGCCTGTAAACAGCTTCCTCTCACCACGTCCTGTAAACAGCTTCCTCTCACCACAGCCTGTAAACAGCTTCCTCTCACCATGGCCTGTAAACAGCTTCCTCTCACCACGGCCTGTAAACAGCTTCCTCTCACCACGTCCTGTAAACAGCTTCCTCTCACCATGGCCTGTAAACAGCTTCCTCTCACCACGTCCTGTAAACAGCTTCCTCTCACCATGGCCTGTAAACAGCTTCCTCTCACCACGTCCTGTAAACAGCTTCCTCTCACCATGGCCTGTAAACAGCTTCCTCTCACCACGTCCTGTAAACAGCTTCCTCTCACCATGTCCTGTAAACAGCTTCCTCTCACCACGCCTGTAAACAGCTTCCTCTCACCATGTCCTGTAAACAGCTTCCTCTCACCACAGCCTGTAAACAGCTTCCTCTCACCATGGCCTGTAAACAGCTTCCTCTCACCATGGCCTGTAAACAGCTTCCTCTCACCACGGCCTGTAAACAGCTTCCTCTCACCATGGCCTGTAAACAGCTTCCTCTCACCATGGCCTGTAAACAGCTTCCTCTCACCATGGCCTGTAAACAGCTTCCTCTCACCACAGCCTGTAAACAGCTTCCTCTCACCATGGCTGTAAACAGCTTCCTCTCACCACAGCCTGTAAACAGCTTCCTCTCACCATGGCCTGTAAACAGCTTCCTCTCACCACAGCCTGTAAACAGCTTCCTCTCACCATGGCCTGTAAACAGCTTCCTCTCACCACGTCCTGTAAACAGCTTCCTCTCACCACAGCCTGTAAACAGCTTCCTCTCACCATGCCTGTAAACAGCTTCCTCTCACCACGGCCTGTAAACAGCTTCCTCTCACCACGTCCTGTAAACAGCTTCCTCTCACCATGGCCTGTAAACAGCTTCCTCTCACCACGTCCTGTAAACAGCTTCCTCTCACCACAGCCTGTAAACAGCTTCCTCTCACCATGGCCTGTAAACAGCTTCCTCTCACCACGCCTGTAAACAGCTTCCTCTCACCATGGCCTGTAAACAGCTTCCTCTCACCATGGCCTGTAAACAGCTTCCTCTCACCACAGCCTGTAAACAGCTTCCTCTCACCATGGCCTGTAAACAGCTTCCTCTCACCACGGCCTGTAAACAGCTTCCTCTCACCATGGCCTGTAAACAGCTTCCTCTCACCATGGCCTGTAAACAGCTTCCTCTCACCACAGCCTGTAAACAGCTTCCTCTCACCATGGCCTGTAAACAGCTTCCTCTCACCACAGCCTGTAAACAGCTTCCTCTCACCACGGCCTGTAAACAGCTTCCTCTCACCACAGCCTGTAAACAGCTTCCTCTCACCATGGCCTGTAAACAGCTTCCTCTCACCACGGCCTGTAAACAGCTTCCTCTCACCATGGCCTGTAAACAGCTTCCTCTCACCATGGCCTGTAAACAGCTTCCTCCTCACCACAGCCTGTAAACAGCTTCCTCTCACCACGGCCTGTAAACAGCTTCCTCTCACCATGGCCTGTAAACAGCTTCCTCTCACCACGTCCTGTAAACAGCTTCCTCTCACCACAGCCTGTAAACAGCTTCCTCTCACCATGGCCTGTAAACAGCTTCCTCTCACCATGGCCTGTAAACAGCTTCCTCTCACCACAGCCTGTAAACAGCTTCCTCTCACCACGTCCTGTAAACAGCTTCCTCTCACCACAGCCTGTAAACAGCTTCCTCTCACCATGGCCTGTAAACAGCTTCCTCTCACCACGGCCTGTAAACAGCTTCCTCTCACCATGGCCTGTAAACAGCTTCCTCTCACCATGGCCTGTAAACAGCTTCCTCTCACCACAGCCTGTAAACAGCTTCCTCTCACCATGGCCTGTAAACAGCTTCCTCTCACCATGTCCTGTAAACAGCTTCCTCTCACCACGTCCTGTAAACAGCTTCCTCTCACCACGGCCTGTAAACAGCTTCCTCTCACCATGGCCTGTAAACAGCTTCCTCTCACCATGGCCTGTAAACAGCTTCCTCTCACCACGCCTGTAAACAGCTTCCTCTCACCACGGCCTGTAAACAGCTTCCTCTCACCATGGCCTGTAAACAGCTTCCTCTCACCATGGCCTGTAAACAGCTTCCTCTCACCACAGCCTGTAAACAGCTTCCTCTCACCATGGCCTGTAAACAGCTTCCTCTCACCATGGCCTGTAAACAGCTTCCTCTCACCACGTCCTGTAAACAGCTTCCTCTCACCACGGCCTGTAAACAGCTTCCTCTCACCATGGCCTGTAAACAGCTTCCTCTCACCATGGCCTGTAAACAGCTTCCTCTCACCACAGCCTGTAAACAGCTTCCTCTCACCATGGCCTGTAAACAGCTTCCTCTCACCACAGCCTGTAAACAGCTTCCTCTCACCATGGCCTGTAAACAGCTTCCTCTCACCATGGCCTGTAAACAGCTTCCTCTCACCATGGCCTGTAAACAGCTTCCTCTCACCACAGCCTGTAAACAGCTTCCTCTCACCATGGCCTGTAAACAGCTTCCTCTCACCATGGCCTGTAAACAGCTTCCTCTCACCACGGCCTGTAAACAGCTTCCTCTCACCACGGCCTGTAAACAGCTTCCTCTCACCACGGCCTGTAAACAGCTTCCTCTCACCATGGCCTGTAAACAGCTTCCTCTCACCACGTCCTGTAAACAGCTTCCTCTCACCATGGCCTGTAAACAGCTTCCTCTCACCACGGCCTGTAAACAGCTTCCTCTCACCATGGCCTGTAAACAGCTTCCTCTCACCACGCCTGTAAACAGCTTCCTCTCACCACAGCCTGTAAACAGCTTCCTCTCACCATGGCCTGTAAACAGCTTCCTCTCACCACAGCCTGTAAACAGCTTCCTCTCACCATGGCCTGTAAACAGCTTCCTCTCACCATGGCCTGTAAACAGCTTCCTCTCACCACAGCCTGTAAACAGCTTCCTCTCACCATGGCCTGTAAACAGCTTCCTCTCACCACGGCCTGTAAACAGCTTCCTCTCACCATGGCCTGTAAACAGCTTCCTCTCACCACGTCCTGTAAACAGCTTCCTCTCACCACAGCCTGTAAACAGCTTCCTCTCACCATGGCCTGTAAACAGCTTCCTCTCACCATGGCCTGTAAACAGCTTCCTCTCACCACAGCCTGTAAACAGCTTCCTCTCACCACGTCCTGTAAACAGCTTCCTCTCACCACAGCCTGTAAACAGCTTCCTCTCACCATGGCCTGTAAACAGCTTCCTCTCACCACACCTGTAAACAGCTTCCTCTCACCATGGCCTGTAAACAGCTTCCTCTCACCATGGTCTGTAAACAGCTTCCTCTCACCACGTCCTGTAAACAGCTTCCTCTCACCATGTCCTGTAAACAGCTTCCTCTCACCATGGCCTGTAAACAGCTTCCTCTCACCATGGCCTGTAAACAGCTTCCTCTCACCACGTCCTGTAAACAGCTTCCTCTCACCATGGCCTGTAAACAGCTTCCTCTCACCACGTCCTGTAAACAGCTTCCTCTCACCACAGCCTGTAAACAGCTTCCTCTCACCATGGCCTGTAAACAGCTTCCTCTCACCACAGCCTGTAAACAGCTTCCTCTCACCATGGCCTGTAAACAGCTTCCTCTCACCAAGGCCTGTAAACAGCTTCCTCTCACCACAGCCTGTAAACAGCTTCCTCTCACCATGGCCTGTAAACAGCTTCCTCTCACCATGGCCTGTAAACAGCTTCCTCTCACCACGTCCTGTAAACAGCTTCCTCTCACCATGGCCTGTAAACAGCTTCCTCTCACCATGGTCTGTAAACAGCTTCCTCTCACCACGTCCTGTAAACAGCTTCCTCTCACCACGGCCTGTAAACAGCTTCCTCTCACCACGGCCTGTAAACAGCTTCCTCTCACCTCGTCCTGTAAACAGCTTCCTCTCACCACAGCCTGTAAACAGCTTCCTCTCACCATGGCCTGTAAACAGCTTCCTCTCACCACGGCCTGTAAACAGCTTCCTCTCACCACGGCCTGTAAACAGCTTCCTCTCACCACGGCCTGTAAACAGCTTCCTCTCACCACGGCCTGTAAACAGCTTCCTCTCACCATGGCCTGTAAACAGCTTCCTCTCACCACGCCTGTAAACAGCTTCCTCTCACCATGGCCTGTAAACAGCTTCCTCTCACCATGGCCTGTAAACAGCTTCCTCTCACCACGGCCTGTAAACAGCTTCCTCTCACCATGGCCTGTAAACAGCTTCCTCTCACCACAGCCTGTAAACAGCTTCCTCTCACCACGTCCTGTAAACAGCTTCCTCTCACCACAGCCTGTAAACAGCTTCCTCTCACCATGGCCTGTAAACAGCTTCCTCTCACCACGGCCTGTAAACAGCTTCCTCTCACCACGGCCTGTAAACAGCTTCCTCTCACCACGGCCTGTAAACAGCTTCCTCTCACCACGGCCTGTAAACAGCTTCCTCTCACCAAGTCCTGTAAACAGCTTCCTCTCACCACGGCCTGTAAACAGCTTCCTCTCACCATGGCCTGTAAACATTTCCTCTCACCATGGTCTGTAAACAGCTTCCTCTCACCACAGCCTGTAAACAGCTTCCTCTCACCATGGCCTGTAAACAGCTTCCTCTCACCACAGCCTGTAAACAGCTTCCTCTCACCACGTCCTGTAAACAGCTTCCTCTCACCACAACCTGTAAACAGCTTCCTCTCACCATGGCCTGTAAACAGCTTCCTCTCACCATGGCCTGTAAACAGCTTCCTCTCACCACAGCCTGTAAACAGCTTCCTCTCACCACGGCCTGTAAACAGCTTCCTCTCACCATGGCCTGTAAACAGCTTCCTCTCACCACGTCCTGTAAACAGCTTCCTCTCACCACAGCCTGTAAACAGCTTCCTCTCACCATGGCCTGTAAACAGCTTCCTCTCACCATGGCCTGTAAACAGCTTCCTCACACCACAGCCTGTAAACAGCTTCCTCTCACCACGGCCTGTAAACAGCTTCCTCTCACCATGGCCTGTAAACATCTTCCTCTCACCATGGTCTGTAAACAGCTTCCTCTCACCACAGCCTGTAAACAGCTTCCTCTCACCATGGCCTGTAAACAGCTTCCTCTCACCACAGCCTGTAAACAGCTTCCTCTCACCACGTCCTGTAAACAGCTTCCTCTCACCACAACCTGTAAACAGCTTCCTCTCACCATGGCCTGTAAAACAGCTTCCTCTCACCATGGCCTGTAAACAGCTTCCTCTCACCACAGCCTGTAAACAGCTTCCTCTCACCACGGCCTGTAAACAGCTTCCTCTCACCATGGTTTTTAAACAGCTTCCTCTCACCACGTCCTGTAAACAGCTTCCTCTCACCACAGCCTGTAAACAGCTTCCTCTCACCATGGCCTGTAAACAGCTTCCTCTCACCATGGCCTGTAAACAGCTTCCTCTCACCACAGCCTGTAAACAGCTTCCTCTCAACTCGTCCTGTAAACAGCTTCCTCTCACCACAGCCTGTAAACAGCTTCCTCTCACCATGGCCTGTAAACAGCTTCCTCTCACCACCACCTGTAAACAGCTTCCTCTCACCATGCCTGTAAACAGCTTCCTCTCACCATGGTCTGTAAACAGCTTCCTCTCACCACGTCCTGTAAACAGCTTCCTCTCACCATGTCCTGTAAACAGCTTCCTCTCACCACGTCCTGTAAACAGCTTCCTCTCACCATGTCCTGTAAACAGCTTCCTCTCACCACGTCCTGTAAACAGCTTCCTCTCACCATGGCCTGTAAACAGCTTCCTCTCACCATGTCCTGTAAACAGCTTCCTCTCACCACAGCCTGTAAACAGCTTCCTCTCACCATGGCCTGTAAACAGCTTCCTCTCACCACAGCCTGTAAACAGCTTCCTCTCACCATGGCCTGTAAACAGCTTCCTCTCACCAAGGCCTGTAAACAGCTTCCTCTCACCACAGCCTGTAAACAGCTTCCTCTCACCATGGCCTGTAAACAGCTTCCTCTCACCACGGCCTGTAAACAGCTTCCTCTCACCATGGCCTGTAAACAGCTTCCTCTCACCACGTCCTGTAAACAGCTTCCTCTCACCACAGCCTGTAAACAGCTTCCTCTCACCATGGCCTGTAAACAGCTTCCTCTCACCATGGCCTGTAAACAGCTTCCTCTCACCACAGCCTGTAAACAGCTTCCTCTCACCACGTCCTGTAAACAGCTTCCTCTCACCACAGCCTGTAAACAGCTTCCTCTCACCATGGCCTGTAAACAGCTTCCTCTCACCACCACCTGTAAACAGCTTCCTCTCACCATGGCCTGTAAACAGCTTCCTCTCACCATGGTCTGTAAACAGCTTCCTCTCACCACGTCCTGTAAACAGCTTCCTCTCACCATGGCCTGTAAACAGCTTCCTCTCACCACGGCCTGTAAACAGCTTCCTCTCACCACGGCCTGTAAACAGCTTCCTCTCACCACGGCCTGTAAACAGCTTCCTCTCACCATGTCCTGTAAACAGCTTCCTCTCACCACGGCCTGTAAACAGCTTCCTCTCACCATGGCCTGTAAACAGCTTCCTCTCACCATGGTCTGTAAACAGCTTCCTCTCACCACAGCCTGTAAACAGCTTCCTCTCACCATGGCCTGTAAACAGCTTCCTCTCACCACAGCCTGTAAACAGCTTCCTCTCACCACGTCCTGTAAACAGCTTCCTCTCACCACAACCTGTAAACAGCTTCCTCTCACCATGGCCTGTAAACAGCTTCCTCTCACCATGGCCTGTAAACAGCTTCCTCTCACCACAGCCTGTAAACAGCTTCCTCTCACCACGGCCTGTAAACAGCTTCCTCTCACCATGGTTTGTAAACAGCTTCCTCTCACCACGTCCTGTAAACAGCTTCCTCTCACCACAGCCTGTAAACAGCTTCCTCTCACCATGGCCTGTAAACAGCTTCCTCTCACCATGGCCTGTAAACAGCTTCCTCTCACCACAGCCTGTAAACAGCTTCCTCTCAACTCGTCCTGTAAACAGCTTCCTCTCACCACAGCCTGTAAACAGCTTCCTCTCACCATGGCCTGTAAACAGCTTCCTCTCACCACACCTGTAAACAGCTTCCTCTCACCATGGCCTGTAAACAGCTTCCTCTCACCATGGTCTGTAAACAGCTTCCTCTCACCACGTCCTGTAAACAGCTTCCTCTCACCATGTCCTGTAAACAGCTTCCTCTCACCATGTCCTGTAAACAGCTTCCTCTCACCATGGCCTGTAAACAGCTTCCTCTCACCACGGCCTGTAAACAGCTTCCTCTCACCATGGCCTGTAAACAGCTTCCTCTCACCACGTCCTGTAAACAGCTTCCTCTCACCATGTCCTGTAAACAGCTTCCTCTCACCACGGCCTGTAAACAGCTTCCTCTCACCATGGCCTGTAAACAGCTTCCTCTCACCACGTCCTGTAAACAGCTTCCTCTCACCACAGCCTGTAAACAGCTTCCTCTCACCATGGCCTGTAAACAGCTTCCTCTCACCACAGCCTGTAAACAGCTTCCTCTCACCATGGCCTGTAAACAGCTTCCTCTCACCACGCCTGTAAACAGCTTCCTCTCACCACAGCCTGTAAACAGCTTCCTCTCACCATGGCCTGTAAACAGCTTCCTCTCACCATGGCCTGTAAACAGCTTCCTCTCACCACGTCCTGTAAACAGCTTCCTCTCACCATGGCCTGTAAACAGCTTCCTCTCACCATGGCCTGTAAACAGCTTCCTCTCACCACAGCCTGTAAACAGCTTCCTCTCACCATGGCCTGTAAACAGCTTCCTCTCACCACGGCCTGTAAACAGCTTCCTCTCACCACGGCCTGTAAACAGCTTCCTCTCACCACGGCCTGTAAACAGCTTCCTCTCACCATGGCCTGTAAACAGCTTCCTCTCACCATGGCCTGTAAACAGCTTCCTCTCACCACGTCCTGTAAACAGCTTCCTCTCACCATGGCCTGTAAACAGCTTCCTCTCACCATGGCCTGTAAACAGCTTCCTCTCACCACGTCCTGTAAACAGCTTCCTCTCACCATGGCCTGTAAACAGCTTCCTCTCACCACAGCCTGTAAACAGCTTCCTCTCACCACGTCCTGTAAACAGCTTCCTCTCACCACAGCCTGTAAACAGCTTCCTCTCACCATGGCCTGTAAACAGCTTCCTCTCACCACGGCCTGTAAACAGCTTCCTCTCACCACGGCCTGTAAACAGCTTCCTCTCACCACGGCCTGTAAACAGCTTCCTCTCACCACGGCCTGTAAACAGCTTCCTCTCACCAAGTCCTGTAAACAGCTTCCTCTCACCACGGCCTGTAAACAGCTTCCTCTCACCATGGCCTGTAAACAGCTTCCTCTCACCATGGTCTGTAAACAGCTTCCTCTCACCACAGCCTGTAAACAGCTTCCTCTCACCATGGCCTGTAAACAGCTTCCTCTCACCACAGCCTGTAAACAGCTTCCTCTCACCACGTCCTGTAAACAGCTTCCTCTCACCACAACCTGTAAACAGCTTCCTCTCACCATGGCCTGTAAACAGCTTCCTCTCACCATGGCCTGTAAACAGCTTCCTCTCACCACAGCCTGTAAACAGCTTCCTCTCACCACGGCCTGTAAACAGCTTCCTCTCACCATGGTTGTAAACAGCTTCCTCTCACCACGTCCTGTAAACAGCTTCCTCTCACCACAGCCTGTAAACAGCTTCCTCTCACCATGGCCTGTAAACAGCTTCCTCTCACCATGGCCTGTAAACAGCTTCCTCTCACCACAGCCTGTAAACAGCTTCCTCTCACCACGGCCTGTAAACAGCTTCCTCTCACCATGGCCTGTAAACAGCTTCCTCTCACCATGGTCTGTAAACAGCTTCCTCTCACCACAGCCTGTAAACAGCTTCCTCTCACCATGGCCTGTAAACAGCTTCCTCTCACCACAGCCTGTAAACAGCTTCCTCTCACCACGTCCTGTAAACAGCTTCCTCTCACCACAACCTGTAAACAGCTTCCTCTCACCATGGCCTGTAAACAGCTTCCTCTCACCATGGCCTGTAAACAGCTTCCTCTCACCACAGCCTGTAAACAGCTTCCTCTCACCACGGCCTGTAAACAGCTTCCTCTCACCATGGTTTGTAAACAGCTTCCTCTCACCACGTCCTGTAAACAGCTTCCTCTCACCACAGCCTGTAAACAGCTTCCTCTCACCATGGCCTGTAAACAGCTTCCTCTCACCATGGCCTGTAAACAGCTTCCTCTCACCACAGCCTGTAAACAGCTTCCTCTCAACTCGTCCTGTAAACAGCTTCCTCTCACCACAGCCTGTAAACAGCTTCCTCTCACCATGGCCTGTAAACAGCTTCCTCTCACCACCACCTGTAAACAGCTTCCTCTCACCATGGCCTGTAAACAGCTTCCTCTCACCATGGTCTGTAAACAGCTTCCTCTCACCACGTCCTGTAAACAGCTTCCTCTCACCATGTCCTGTAAACAGCTTCCTCTCACCACGTCCTGTAAACAGCTTCCTCTCACCATGTCCTGTAAACAGCTTCCTCTCACCACGTCCTGTAAACAGCTTCCTCTCACCATGGCCTGTAAACAGCTTCCTCTCACCATGTCCTGTAAACAGCTTCCTCTCACTACAGCCTGTAAACAGCTTCCTCTCACCATGGCCTGTAAACAGCTTCCTCTCACCACAGCCTGTAAACAGCTTCCTCTCACCATGGCCTGTAAACAGCTTCCTCTCACCAAGGCCTGTAAACAGCTTCCTCTCACCACAGCCTGTAAACAGCTTCCTCTCACCATGGCCTGTAAACAGCTTCCTCTCACCACGGCCTGTAAACAGCTTCCTCTCACCATGGTTGTAAACAGCTTCCTCTCACCACGTCCTGTAAACAGCTTCCTCTCACCACAGCCTGTAAACAGCTTCCTCTCACCATGGCCTGTAAACAGCTTCCTCTCACCATGGCCTGTAAACAGCTTCCTCTCACCACAGCCTGTAAACAGCTTCCTCTCACCACTCCTGTAAACAGCTTCCTCTCACCACAGCCTGTAAACAGCTTCCTCTCACCATGGCCTGTAAACAGCTTCCTCTCACCACCACCTGTAAACAGCTTCCTCTCACCATGGCCTGTAAACAGCTTCCTCTCACCATGGCCTGTAAACAGCTTCCTCTCACCACGTCCTGTAAACAGCTTCCTCTCACCATGGCCTGTAAACAGCTTCCTCTCACCACGGCCTGTAAACAGCTTCCTCTCACCACGGCCTGTAAACAGCTTCCTCTCACCACGGCCTGTAAACAGCTTCCTCTCACCATGGCCTGTAAACAGCTTCCTCTCACCATGGTCTGTAAACAGCTTCCTCTCACCACAGCCTGTAAACAGCTTCCTCTCACCATGGCCTGTAAACAGCTTCCTCTCACCACAGCCTGTAAACAGCTTCCTCTCACCACGTCCTGTAAACAGCTTCCTCTCACCACAACCTGTAAACAGCTTCCTCTCACCATGGCCTGTAAACAGCTTCCTCTCACCATGGCCTGTAAACAGCTTCCTCTCACCACAGCCTGTAAACAGCTTCCTCTCACCACGGCCTGTAAACAGCTTCCTCTCACCATGGTTTGTAAACAGCTTCCTCTCACCACGTCCTGTAAACAGCTTCCTCTCACCACAGCCTGTAAACAGCTTCCTCTCACCATGGCCTGTAAACAGCTTCCTCTCACCATGGCCTGTAAACAGCTTCCTCTCACCACAGCCTGTAAACAGCTTCCTCTCAACACGTCCTGTAAACAGCTTCCTCTCACCACAGCCTGTAAACAGCTTCCTCTCACCATGGCCTGTAAACAGCTTCCTCTCACCACCACCTGTAAACAGCTTCCTCTCACCATGGCCTGTAAACAGCTTCCTCTCACCATGGTCTGTAAACAGCTTCCTCTCACCACGTCCTGTAAACAGCTTCCTCTCACCATGTCCTGTAAACAGCTTCCTCTCACCAGTCCTGTAAACAGCTTCCTCTCACCACGGCCTGTAAACAGCTTCCTCTCACCATGGCCTGTAAACAGCTTCCTCTCACCATGGTCTGTAAACAGCTTCCTCTCACCACAGCCTGTAAACAGCTTCCTCTCACCATGGCCTGTAAACAGCTTCCTCTCACCACAGCCTGTAAACAGCTTCCTCTCACCACGTCCTGTAAACAGCTTCCTCTCACCACAGCCTGTAAACAGCTTCCTCTCACCATGGCCTGTAAACAGCTTCCTCTCACCATGGCCTGTAAACAGCTTCCTCACACCACAGCCTGTAAACAGCTTCCTCTCACCACAGCCTGTAAACAGCTTCCTCTCACCATGGCCTGTAAACAGCTTCCTCTCACCATGGCCTGTAAACAGCTTCCTCTCACCACAGCCTGTAAACAGCTTCCTCTCACCACGTCCTGTAAACAGCTTCCTCTCACCACAGCCTGTAAACAGCTTCCTCTCACCATGGCCTGTAAACAGCTTCCTCTCACCACCCTGTAAACAGCTTCCTCTCACCATGGCCTGTAAACAGCTTCCTCTCACCATGGCCTGTAAACAGCTTCCTCTCACCATGTCCTGTAAACAGCTTCCTCTCACCATGTCCTGTAAACAGCTTCCTCTCACCACGTCCTGTAAACAGCTTCCTCTCACCATGTCCTGTAAACAGCTTCCTCTCACCACGTCCTGTAAACAGCTTCCTCTCACCATGGCCTGTAAACAGCTTCCTCTCACCACGTCCTGTAAACAGCTTCCTCTCACCACAGCCTGTAAACAGCTTCCTCTCACCATGGCCTGTAAACAGCTTCCTCTCACCACAGCCTGTAAACAGCTTCCTCTCACCATGGCCTGTAAACAGCTTCCTCTCACCAGGCCTGTAAACAGCTTCCTCTCACCACAGCCTGTAAACAGCTTCCTCTCACCATGGCCTGTAAACAGCTTCCTCTCACCACGTCCTGTAAACAGCTTCCTCTCACCACAGCCTGTAAACAGCTTCCTCTCACCATGGCCTGTAAACAGCTTCCTCTCACCATGGCCTGTAAACAGCTTCCTCTCACCACAGCCTGTAAACAGCTTCCTCTCACCACGTCCTGTAAACAGCTTCCTCTCACCACAGCCTGTAAACAGCTTCCTCTCACCATGGCCTGTAAACAGCTTCCTCTCACCACGGCCTGTAAACAGCTTCCTCTCACCATGGCCTGTAAACAGCTTCCTCTCACCACGTCCTGTAAACAGCTTCCTCTCACCACAGCCTGTAAACAGCTTCCTCTCACCATGGCCTGTAAACAGCTTCCTCTCACCACAGCCTGTAAACAGCTTCCTCTCACCATGGCCTGTAAACAGCTTCCTCTCACCATGGCCTGTAAACAGCTTCCTCTCACCACGTCCTGTAAACAGCTTCCTCTCACCATGGCCTGTAAACAGCTTCCTCTCACCATGGCCTGTAAACAGCTTCCTCTCACCACGTCCTGTAAACAGCTTCCTCTCACCACAGCCTGTAAACAGCTTCCTCTCACCATGGCCTGTAAACAGCTTCCTCTCACCACGTCCTGTAAACAGCTTCCTCTCACCACAGCCTGTAAACAGCTTCCTCTCACCATGGCCTGTAAACAGCTTCCTCTCACCACCCTGTAAACAGCTTCCTCTCACCATGGCCTGTAAACAGCTTCCTCTCACCATGGCCTGTAAACAGCTTCCTCTCACCATGTCCTGTAAACAGCTTCCTCTCACCACGTCCTGTAAACAGCTTCCTCTCACCATGTCCTGTAAACAGCTTCCTCTCACCACAGCCTGTAAACAGCTTCCTCTCACCATGGCCTGTAAACAGCTTCCTCTCACCACGTCCTGTAAACAGCTTCCTCTCACCATGGCCTGTAAACAGCTTCCTCTCACCATGGCCTGTAAACAGCTTCCTCTCACCATGGCCTGTAAACAGCTTCCTCTCACCACAGCCTGTAAACAGCTTCCTCTCACCATGGTCTGTAAACAGCTTCCTCTCACCACAGCCTGTAAACAGCTTCCTCTCACCAGGCCTGTAAACAGCTTCCTCTCACCACAGCCTGTAAACAGCTTCCTCTCACCATGGCCTGTAAACAGCTTCCTCTCACCACGTCCTGTAAACAGCTTCCTCTCACCACGGCCTGTAAACAGCTTCCTCTCACCATGGCCTGTAAACAGCTTCCTCTCACCACCACCTGTAAACAGCTTCCTCTCACCATGGCCTGTAAACAGCTTCCTCTCACCATGGTCTGTAAACAGCTTCCTCTCACCACGTCCTGTAAACAGCTTCCTCTCACCATGTCCTGTAAACAGCTTCCTCTCACCACGTCCTGTAAACAGCTTCCTCTCACCATGTCCTGTAAACAGCTTCCTCTCACCACAGCCTGTAAACAGCTTCCTCTCACCATGGCCTGTAAACAGCTTCCTCTCACCATGGCCTGTAAACAGCTTCCTCTCACCACGTCCTGTAAACAGCTTCCTCTCACCATGGCCTGTAAACAGCTTCCTCTCACCATGGCCTGTAAACAGCTTCCTCTCACCATGGCCTGTAAACAGCTTCCTCTCACCACAGCCTGTAAACAGCTTCCTCTCACCATGGTCTGTAAACAGCTTCCTCTCACCACAGCCTGTAAACAGCTTCCTCTCACCAAGGCCTGTAAACAGCTTCCTCTCACCACAGCCTGTAAACAGCTTCCTCTCACCATGGCCTGTAAACAGCTTCCTCTCACCATGGCCTGTAAACAGCTTCCTCTCACCATGGCCTGTAAACAGCTTCCTCTCACCATGGCCTGTAAACAGCTTCCTCTCACCATGGCCTGTAAACAGCTTCCTCTCACCATGGCCTGTAAACAGCTTCCTCTCACCACGTCCTGTAAACAGCTTCCTCTCACCACGGCCTGTAAACAGCTTCCTCTCACCATGGCCTGTAAACAGCTTCCTCTCACCATGGTCTGTAAACAGCTTCCTCTCACCACAGCCTGTAAACAGCTTCCTCTCACCATGGCCTGTAAACAGCTTCCTCTCACCACGTCCTGTAAACAGCTTCCTCTCACCACAGCCTGTAAACAGCTTCCTCTCACCATGGCCTGTAAACAGCTTCCTCTCACCATGGCCTGTAAACAGCTTCCTCTCACCACAGCCTGTAAACAGCTTCCTCTCACCACGGCCTGTAAACAGCTTCCTCTCACCATGGTTTGTAAACAGCTTCCTCTCACCACGTCCTGTAAACAGCTTCCTCTCACCACAGCCTGTAAACAGCTTCCTCTCACCATGGCCTGTAAACAGCTTCCTCTCACCATGGCCTGTAAACAGCTTCCTCTCACCACAGCCTGTAAACAGCTTCCTCTCACCACGTCCTGTAAACAGCTTCCTCTCACCACAGCCTGTAAACAGCTTCCTCTCACCATGGCCTGTAAACAGTTTCCTCTCACCACCACCTGTAAACAGCTTCCTCTCACCATGGCCTGTAAACAGCTTCCTCTCACCATGGTCTGTAAACAGCTTCCTCTCACCACGTCCTGTAAACAGCTTCCTCTCACCATGTCCTGTAAACAGCTTCCTCTCACCACGTCCTGTAAACCGCTTCCTCTCACCATGTCCTGTAAACAGCTTCCTCTCACCACAGCCTGTAAACAGCTTCCTCTCACCATGGCCTGTAAACAGCTTCCTCTCACCATGGCCTGTAAACAGCTTCCTCTCACCACGTCCTGTAAACAGCTTCCTCTCACCATGGCCTGTAAACAGCTTCCTCTCACCATGGCCTGTAAACAGCTTCCTCTCACCATGGCCTGTAAACAGCTTCCTCTCACCACAGCCTGTAAACAGCTTCCTCTCACCATGGTCTGTAAACAGCTTCCTCTCACCACAGCCTGTAAACAGCTTCCTCTCACCATGGCCTGTAAACAGCTTCCTCTCACCATGGCCTGTAAACAGCTTCCTCTCACCATGGCCTGTAAACAGCTTCCTCTCACCACGTCCTGTAAACAGCTTCCTCTCACCACGGCCTGTAAACAGCTTCCTCTCACCATGGCCTGTAAACAGCTTCCTCTCACCATGGTCTGTAAACAGCTTCCTCTCACCACAGCCTGTAAACAGCTTCCTCTCACCATGGCCTGTAAACAGCTTCCTCTCACCACAGCCTGTAAACAGCTTCCTCTCACCACGTCCTGTAAACAGCTTCCTCTCACCACAACCTGTAAACAGCTTCCTCTCACCATGGCCTGTAAACAGCTTCCTCTCACCATGGCCTGTAAACAGCTTCCGCTCACCACAGCCTGTAAACAGCTTCCTCTCACCACGGCCTGTAAACAGCTTCCTCTCACCATGGTCTGTAAACAGCTTCCTCTCACCACGTCCTGTAAACAGCTTCCTCTCACCATGTCCTGTAAACAGCTTCCTCTCACCACGTCCTTTAAACCGCTTCCTCTCACCATGTCCTGTAAACAGCTTCCTCTCACTACAACCTGTAAACAGCTTCCTCTCACCATGGCCTGTAAACAGCTTCCTCTCACCATGGCCTGTAAACAGCTTCCTCTCACCACGTCCTGTAAACAGCTTCCTCTCACCATGGCCTGTAAACAGCTTCCTCTCACCATGGCCTGTAAACAGCTTCCTCTCACCATGGCCTGTAAACAGCTTCCTCTCACCACAGCCTGTAAACAGCTTCCTCTCACCATGGTCTGTAAACAGCTTCCTCTCACCACAGCCTGTAAACAGCTTCCTCTCACCATGGCCTGTAAACAGCTTCCTCTCACCACAGCCTGTAAACAGCTTCCTCTCACCATGCCTGTAAACAGCTTCCTCTCACCACGTCCTGTAAACAGCTTCCTCTCACCACAGCCTGTAAACAGCTTCCTCTCACCATGGCCTGTAAACAGCTTCCTCTCACCATGGCCTGTAAACAGCTTCCTCTCACCATGGCCTGTAAACAGCTTCCTCTCACCATGGCCTGTAAACAGCTTCCTCTCACCACGTCCTGTAAACAGCTTCCTCTCACCACGGCCTGTAAACAGCTTCCTCTCACCATGGCCTGTAAACAGCTTCCTCTCACCATGGTCTGTAAACAGCTTCCTCTCACCACAGCCTGTAAACAGCTTCCTCTCACCATGGCCTGTAAACAGCTTCCTCTCACCACAGCCTGTAAACAGCTTCCTCTCACCACGTCCTGTAAACAGCTTCCTCTCACCACAACCTGTAAACAGCTTCCTCTCACCATGGCCTGTAGAAAACAGATTCCTCTCACCATGGCCTGTAAACAGCTTCCTCTCACCACGGCCTGTAAACAGCTTCCTCTCACCATGGCCTGTAAACAGCTTCCTCTCACCACGTCCTGTAAACAGCTTCCTCTCACCATGGCCTGTAAACAGCTTCCTCTCACCACGTCCTGTAAACAGCTTCCTCTCACCATGGCCTGTAAACAGCTTCCTCTCACCATGGCCTGTAAACAGCTTCCTCTCACCATGGCCTGTAAACAGCTTCCTCTCACCACAGCCTGTAAACAGCTTCCTCTCACCATGGTCTGTAAACATCTTCCTCACACCACAGCCTGTAAACAGCTTCCTCTCACTACAGCCTGTAAACAGCTTCCTCTCACCATGGCCTGTAAACAGCTTCCTCTCACCACGTCCTGTAAACAGCTTCCTCTCACCATGGCCTGTAAACAGCTTCCTCTCACCATGGCCTGTAAACAGCTTCCTCTCACCATGGCCTGTAAACAGCTTCCTCTCACCACAGCCTGTAAACAGCTTCCTCTCACCATGGTCTGTAAACAGCTTCCTCTCACCACAGCCTGTAAACAGCTTCCTCTCACCAAGGCCTGTAAACAGCTTCCTCTCACCACAGCCTGTAAACAGCTTCCTCTCACCATGGCCTGTAAACAGCTTCCTCTCACCACGTCCTGTAAACAGCTTCCTCTCACCACAGCCTGTAAACAGCTTCCTCTCACCATGGCCTGTAAACAGCTTCCTCTCACCATGGCCTGTAAACAGCTTCCTCTCACCATGGCCTGTAAACAGCTTCCTCTCACCATGGCCTGTAAACAGCTTCCTCTCACCACGTCCTGTAAACAGCTTCCTCTCACCACGGCCTGTAAACAGTTTCCTCTCACCACACCTGTAAACAGCTTCCTCTCACCATGGCCTGTAAACAGCTTCCTCTCACCATGGCCTGTAAACAGCTTCCTCTCACCACGTCCTGTAAACAGCTTCCTCTCACCATGTCCTGTAAACAGCTTCCTCTCACCACGTCCTGTAAACCGCTTCCTCTCACCATGTCCTGTAAACAGCTTCCTCTCACCACGTCCTGTAAACAGCTTCCTCTCACTACAGCCTGTAAACAGCTTCCTCTCACCATGGCCTGTAAACAGCTTCCTCTCACCACAGCCTGTAAACAGCTTCCTCTCACCATGGCCTGTAAACAGCTTCCTCTCACCATGGCCTGTAAACAGCTTCCTCTCACCACAGCCTGTAAACAGCTTCCTCTCACCATGGCCTGTAAACAGCTTCCTCTCACCACGGCCTGTAAACAGCTTCCTCTCACCATGGCCTGTAAACAGCTTCCTCTCACCACGTCCTGTAAACAGCTTCCTCTCACCACAGCCTGTAAACAGCTTCCTCTCACCATGGCCTGTAAACAGCTTCCTCTCACCATGGCCTGTAAACAGCTTCCTCTCACCACAGCCTGTAAACAGCTTCCTCTCACCTCGTCCTGTAAACAGCTTCCTCTCACCACAGCCTGTAAACAGCTTCCTCTCACCATGGCCTGTAAACAGCTTCCTCTCACCACCACCTGTAAACAGCTTCCTCTCACCATGGCCTGTAAACAGCTTCCTCTCACCATGGTCTGTAAACAGCTTCCTCTCACCACGTCCTGTAAACAGCTTCCTCTCACCATGTCCTGTAAACAGCTTCCTCTCACCACGTCCTGTAAACAGCTTCCTCTCACCATGTCCTGTAAACAGCTTCCTCTCACCACGTCCTGTAAACAGCTTCCTCTCACCATGGCCTGTAAACAGCTTCCTCTCACCACGTCCTGTAAACAGCTTCCTCTCACCACAGCCTGTAAACAGCTTCCTCTCACCATGGCCTGTAAACAGCTTCCTCTCACCACAGCCTGTAAACAGCTTCCTCTCACCATGGCCTGTAAACAGCTTCCTCTCACCATGGCCTGTAAACAGCTTCCTCTCACCACAGCCTGTAAACAGCTTCCTCTCACCATGGCCTGTAAACAGCTTCCTCTCACCACGGCCTGTAAACAGCTTCCTCTCACCATGGCCTGTAAACAGCTTCCTCTCACCACGTCCTGTAAACAGCTTCCTCTCACCACAGCCTGTAAACAGCTTCCTCTCACCATGGCCTGTAAACAGCTTCCTCTCACCATGGCCTGTAAACAGCTTCCTCTCACCACAGCCTGTAAACAGCTTCCTCTCACCTGGTCCTGTAAACAGCTTCCTCTCACCACAGCCTGTAAACAGCTTCCTCTCACCATGGCCTGTAAACAGCTTCCTCTCACCACCACCTGTAAACAGCTTCCTCTCACCATGGCCTGTAAACAGCTTCCTCTCACCATGGCCTGTAAACAGCTTCCTCTCACCACGTCCTGTAAACAGCTTCCTCTCACCATGTCCTGTAAACAGCTTCCTCTCACCACGTCCTGTAAACAGCTTCCTCTCACCATGTCCTGTAAACAGCTTCCTCTCACCACGTCCTGTAAACAGCTTCCTCTCACCATGGCCTGTAAACAGCTTCCTCTCACCACGTCCTGTAAACAGCTTCCTCTCACCACAGCCTGTAAACAGCTTCCTCTCACCATGGCCTGTAAACAGCTTCCTCTCACCACAGCCTGTAAACAGCTTCCTCTCACCATGGCCTGTAAACAGCTCCTCTCACCATGGCCTGTAAACAGCTTCCTCTCACCACAGCCTGTAAACAGCTTCCTCTCACCATGGCCTGTAAACAGCTTCCTCTCACCATGGCCTGTAAACAGCTTCCTCTCACCACGTCCTGTAAACAGCTTCCTCTCACCACGGCCTGTAAACAGCTTCCTCTCACCACGGCCTGTAAACAGCTTCCTCTCACCATGGCCTGTAAACAGCTTCCTCTCACCACGTCCTGTAAACAGCTTCCTCTCACCATGGCCTGTAAACAGCTTCCTCTCACCATGGCCTGTAAACAGCTTCCTCTCACCACGGCCTGTAAACAGCTTCCTCTCACCATGGCCTGTAAACAGCTTCCTCTCACCACGTCCTGTAAACAGCTTCCTCTCACCATGGCCTGTAAACAGCTTCCTCTCACCATGGTCTGTAAACAGCTTCCTCTCACCACGTCCTGTAAACAGCTTCCTCTCACCATGGCCTGTAAACAGCTTCCTCTCACCACAGCCTGTAAACAGCTTCCTCTCACCACGTCCTGTAAACAGCTTCCTCTCACCACAGCCTGTAAACAGCTTCCTCTCACCATGGCCTGTAAACACCTTCCTCTCACCACGGCCTGTAAACAGCTTCCTCTCACCACGGCCTGTAAACAGCTTCCTCTCACCACGGCCTGTAAACAGCTTCCTCTCACCACGGCCTGTAAACAGCTTCCTCTCACCATGTCCTGTAAACAGCTTCCTCTCACCACGGCCTGTAAACAGCTTCCTCTCACCATGGCCTGTAAACAGCTTCCTCTCACCATGGTCTGTAAACAGCTTCCTCTCACCACAGCCTGTAAACAGCTTCCTCTCACCATGGCCTGTAAACAGCTTCCTCTCACCACAGCCTGTAAACAGCTTCCTCTCACCACGTCCTGTAAACAGCTTCCTCTCACCACAACCTGTAAACAGCTTCCTCTCACCATGGCCTGTAAACAGCTTCCTCTCACCATGGCCTGTAAACAGCTTCCTCTCACCACAGCCTGTAAACAGCTTCCTCTCACCACGGCCTGTAAACAGCTTCCTCTCACCATGGTTTGTAAACAGCTTCCTCTCACCACGTCCTGTAAACAGCTTCCTCTCACCACAGCCTGTAAACAGCTTCCTCTCACCATGGCCTGTAAACAGCTTCCTCTCACCATGGCCTGTAAACAGCTTCCTCTCACCACAGCCTGTAAACAGCTTCCTCTCACCACGGCCTGTAAACAGCTTCCTCTCACCATGGCCTGTAAACAGCTTCCTCTCACCATGGTCTGTAAACAGCTTCCTCTCACCACAGCCTGTAAACAGCTTCCTCTCACCATGGCCTGTAAACAGCTTCCTCTCACCACAGCCTGTAAACAGCTTCCTCTCACCACGTCCTGTAAACAGCTTCCTCTCACCACAACCTGTAAACAGCTTCCTCTCACCATGGCCTGTAAACAGCTTCCTCTCACCATGGCCTGTAAACAGCTTCCTCTCACCACAGCCTGTAAACAGCTTCCTCTCACCACGGCCTGTAAACAGCTTCCTCTCACCATGGTTTTAAACAGCTTCCTCTCACCACGTCCTGTAAACAGCTTCCTCTCACCACAGCCTGTAAACAGCTTCCTCTCACCATGGCCTGTAAACAGCTTCCTCTCACCATGGCCTGTAAACAGCTTCCTCTCACCACAGCCTGTAAACAGCTTCCTCTCAACTCGTCCTGTAAACAGCTTCCTCTCACCACAGCCTGTAAACAGCTTCCTCTCACCATGGCCTGTAAACAGCTTCCTCTCACCACCACCTGTAAACAGCTTCCTCTCACCATGGCCTGTAAACAGCTTCCTCTCACCATGGTCTGTAAACAGCTTCCTCTCACCACGTCCTGTAAACAGCTTCCTCTCACCATGTCCTGTAAACAGCTTCCTCTCACCACGTCCTGTAAACCGCTTCCTCTCACCATGTCCTGTAAACAGCTTCCTCTCACCACGTCCTGTAAACAGCTTCCTCTCACCATGGCCTGTAAACAGCTTCCTCTCACCATGTCCTGTAAACAGCTTCCTCTCACCACAGCCTGTAAACAGCTTCCTCTCACCATGGCCTGTAAACAGCTTCCTCTCACCACAGCCTGTAAACAGCTTCCGCTCACCACAGCCTGTAAACAGCTTCCTCTCACCACGGCCTGTAAACAGCTTCCTCTCACCATGGCCTGTAAACAGCTTCCTCTCACCACGTCCTGTAAACAGCTTCCTCTCACCACAGCCTGTAAACAGCTTCCTCTCACCATGGCCTGTAAACAGCTTCCTCTCACCATGGCCTGTAAACAGCTTCCTCTCACCACAGCCTGTAAACAGCTTCCTCTCAACTCGTCCTGTAAACAGCTTCCTCTCACCACAGCCTGTAAACAGCTTCCTCTCACCATGGCCTGTAAACAGCTTCCTCTCACCACCACCTGTAAACAGCTTCCTCTCACCATGGCCTGTAAACAGCTTCCTCTCACCATGGTCTGTAAACAGCTTCCTCTCACCACGTCCTGTAAACAGCTTCCTCTCACCATGTCCTGTAAACAGCTTCCTCTCACCACGTCCTGTAAACAGCTTCCTCTCACCATGTCCTGTAAACAGCTTCCTCTCACCACGTCCTGTAAACAGCTTCCTCTCACCATGGCCTGTAAACAGCTTCCTCTCACCACGTCCTGTAAACAGCTTCCTCTCACCACAGCCTGTAAACAGCTTCCTCTCACCATGGCCTGTAAACAGCTTCCTCTCACCACAGCCTGTAAACAGCTTCCTCTCACCATGGCCTGTAAACAGCTTCCTCTCACCATGGCCTGTAAACAGCTTCCTCTCACCACAGCCTGTAAACAGCTTCCTCTCACCATGGCCTGTAAACAGCTTCCTCTCACCATGGCCTGTAAACAGCTTCCTCTCACCACGTCCTGTAAACAGCTTCCTCTCACCACGGCCTGTAAACAGCTTCCTCTCACCACGGCCTGTAAACAGCTTCCTCTCACCATGGCCTGTAAACAGCTTCCTCTCACCACGTCCTGTAAACAGCTTCCTCTCACCATGGCCTGTAAACAGCTTCCTCTCACCATGGCCTGTAAACAGCTTCCTCTCACCACGGCCTGTAAACAGCTTCCTCTCACCATGGCCTGTAAACAGCTTCCTCTCACCACGTCCTGTAAACAGCTTCCTCTCACCATGGCCTGTAAACAGCTTCCTCTCACCATGGTCTGTAAACAGCTTCCTCTCACCACGTCCTGTAAACAGCTTCCTCTCACCATGGCCTGTAAACAGCTTCCTCTCACCACAGCCTGTAAACAGCTTCCTCTCACCACGTCCTGTAAACAGCTTCCTCTCACCACAGCCTGTAAACAGCTTCCTCTCACCATGGCCTGTAAACAGCTTCCTCTCACCACGGCCTGTAAACAGCTTCCTCTCACCACGGCCTGTAAACAGCTTCCTCTCACCACGGCCTGTAAACAGCTTCCTCTCACCACGGCCTGTAAACAGCTTCCTCTCACCAAGTCCTGTAAACAGCTTCCTCTCACCACGGCCTGTAAACAGCTTCCTCTCACCATGGCCTGTAAACAGCTTCCTCTCACCATGGTCTGTAAACAGCTTCCTCTCACCACAGCCTGTAAACAGCTTCCTCTCACCATGGCCTGTAAACAGCTTCCTCTCACCACAGCCTGTAAACAGCTTCCTCTCACCACGTCCTGTAAACAGCTTCCTCTCACCACAACCTGTAAACAGCTTCCTCTCACCATGGCCTGTAAACAGCTTCCTCTCACCATGGCCTGTAAACAGCTTCCTCTCACCACAGCCTGTAAACAGCTTCCTCTCACCACGGCCTGTAAACAGCTTCCTCTCACCATGGTTGTAAACAGCTTCCTCTCACCACGTCCTGTAAACAGCTTCCTCTCACCACAGCCTGTAAACAGCTTCCTCTCACCATGGCCTGTAAACAGCTTCCTCTCACCATGGCCTGTAAACAGCTTCCTCTCACCACAGCCTGTAAACAGCTTCCTCTCACCACGGCCTGTAAACAGCTTCCTCTCACCATGGCCTGTAAACAGCTTCCTCTCACCATGGTCTGTAAACAGCTTCCTCTCACCACAGCCTGTAAACAGCTTCCTCTCACCATGGCCTGTAAACAGCTTCCTCTCACCACAGCCTGTAAACAGCTTCCTCTCACCACGTCCTGTAAACAGCTTCCTCTCACCACAACCTGTAAACAGCTTCCTCTCACCATGGCCTGTAAACAGCTTCCTCTCACCATGGCCTGTAAACAGCTTCCTCTCACCACAGCCTGTAAACAGCTTCCTCTCACCACGGCCTGTAAACAGCTTCCTCTCACCATGGTTTGTAAACAGCTTCCTCTCACCACGTCCTGTAAACAGCTTCCTCTCACCACAGCCTGTAAACAGCTTCCTCTCACCATGGCCTGTAAACAGCTTCCTCTCACCATGGCCTGTAAACAGCTTCCTCTCACCACAGCCTGTAAACAGCTTCCTCTCACCTCGTCCTGTAAACAGCTTCCTCTCACCACAGCCTGTAAACAGCTTCCTCTCACCATGGCCTGTAAACAGCTTCCTCTCACCACCACCTGTAAACAGCTTCCTCTCACCATGGCCTGTAAACAGCTTCCTCTCACCATGGTCTGTAAACAGCTTCCTCTCACCACGTCCTGTAAACAGCTTCCTCTCACCATGTCCTGTAAACAGCTTCCTCTCACCACGTCCTGTAAACCGCTTCCTCTCACCATGTCCTGTAAACAGCTTCCTCTCACCACGTCCTGTAAACAGCTTCCTCTCACCATGGCCTGTAAACAGCTTCCTCTCACCATGTCCTGTAAACAGCTTCCTCTCACCACAGCCTGTAAACAGCTTCCTCTCACCATGGCCTGTAAACAGCTTCCTCTCACTACAGCCTGTAAACAGCTTCCGCTCACCACAGCCTGTAAACAGCTTCCTCTCACCACGGCCTGTAAACAGCTTCCTCTCACCATGGCCTGTAAACAGCTTCCTCTCACCACGTCCTGTAAACAGCTTCCTCTCACCACAGCCTGTAAACAGCTTCCTCTCACCATGGCCTGTAAACAGCTTCCTCTCACCATGGCCTGTAAACAGCTTCCTCTCACCACAGCCTGTAAACAGCTTCCTCTCAACTCGTCCTGTAAACAGCTTCCTCTCACCACAGCCTGTAAACAGCTTCCTCTCACCATGGCCTGTAAACAGCTTCCTCTCACCACCACCTGTAAACAGCTTCCTCTCACCATGGCCTGTAAACAGCTTCCTCTCACCATGGTCTGTAAACAGCTTCCTCTCACCACGTCCTGTAAACAGCTTCCTCTCACCATGTCCTGTAAACAGCTTCCTCTCACCACGTCCTGTAAACAGCTTCCTCTCACCATGTCCTGTAAACAGCTTCCTCTCACCACGTCCTGTAAACAGCTTCCTCTCACCATGGCCTGTAAACAGCTTCCTCTCACCATGTCCTGTAAACAGCTTCCTCTCACCACAGCCTGTAAACAGCTTCCTCTCACCATGGCCTGTAAACAGCTTCCTCTCACCACAGCCTGTAAACAGCTTCCTCTCACCATGGCCTGTAAACAGCTTCCTCTCACCATGGCCTGTAAACAGCTTCCTCTCACCACAGCCTGTAAACAGCTTCCTCTCACCATGGCCTGTAAACAGCTTCCTCTCACCACGGCCTGTAAACAGCTTCCTCTCACCATGGCCTGTAAACAGCTTCCTCTCACCACGTCCTGTAAACAGCTTCCTCTCACCACAGCCTGTAAACAGCTTCCTCTCACCATGGCCTGTAAACAGCTTCCTCTCACCATGGCCTGTAAACAGCTTCCTCTCACCACAGCCTGTAAACAGCTTCCTCTCACCGTCCTGTAAACAGCTTCCTCTCACCACAGCCTGTAAACAGCTTCCTCTCACCATGGCCTGTAAACAGCTTCCTCTCACCACCACCTGTAAACAGCTTCCTCTCACCATGGCCTGTAAACAGCTTCCTCTCACCATGGTCTGTAAACAGCTTCCTCTCACCACGTCCTGTAAACAGCTTCCTCTCACCATGGCCTGTAAACAGCTTCCTCTCACCACGGCCTGTAAACAGCTTCCTCTCACCACGGCCTGTAAACAGCTTCCTCTCACCACGGCCTGTAAACAGCTTCCTCTCACCACGGCCTGTAAACAGCTTCCTCTCACCATGTCCTGTAAACAGCTTCCTCTCACCACGGCCTGTAAACAGCTTCCTCTCACCATGGCCTGTAAACAGCTTCCTCTCACCATGGTCTGTAAACAGCTTCCTCTCACCACAGCCTGTAAACAGCTTCCTCTCACCATGGCCTGTAAACAGCTTCCTCTCACCACAGCCTGTAAACAGCTTCCTCTCACCACGTCCTGTAAACAGCTTCCTCTCACCACAGCCTGTAAACAGCTTCCTCTCACCATGGCCTGTAAACAGCTTCCTCTCACCACAGCCTGTAAACAGCTTCCTCTCACCACGGCCTGTAAACAGCTTCCTCTCACCATGGCCTGTAAACAGCTTCCTCTCACCACGTCCTGTAAACAGCTTCCTCTCACCACAGCCTGTAAACAGCTTCCTCTCACCATGGCCTGTAAACAGCTTCCTCTCACCATGGCCTGTAAACAGCTTCCTCTCACCACAGCCTGTAAACAGCTTCCTCTCACCTCGTCCTGTAAACAGCTTCCTCTCACCACAGCCTGTAAACAGCTTCCTCTCACCATGGCCTGTAAACAGTTTCCTCTCACCACCACCTGTAAACAGCTTCCTCTCACCATGGCCTGTAAACAGCTTCCTCTCACCATGGCCTGTAAACAGCTTCCTCTCACCACGTCCTGTAAACAGCTTCCTCTCACCATGTCCTGTAAACAGCTTCCTCTCACCACGTCCTGTAAACAGCTTCCTCTCACCATGTCCTGTAAACAGCTTCCTCTCACCACGTCCTGTAAACAGCTTCCTCTCACCACAGCCTGTAAACAGCTTCCTCTCACCATGGCCTGTAAACAGCTTCCTCTCACCACAGCCTGTAAACAGCTTCCTCTCACCATGGCCTGTAAACAGCTTCCTCTCACCATGGCCTGTAAACAGCTTCCTCTCACCACAGCCTGTAAACAGCTTCCTCTCACCATGGCCTGTAAACAGCTTCCTCTCACCACGTCCTGTAAACAGCTTCCTCTCACCACAGCCTGTAAACAGCTTCCTCTCACCATGGCCTGTAAACAGCTTCCTCTCACCATGGCCTGTAAACAGCTTCCTCTCACCACAGCCTGTAAACAGCTTCCTCTCACCACGTCCTGTAAACAGCTTCCTCTCACCACAGCCTGTAAACAGCTTCCTCTCACCATGGCCTGTAAACAGCTTCCTCTCACCACGTCCTGTAAACAGCTTCCTCTCACCATGTCCTGTAAACAGCTTCCTCTCACCACGTCCTGTAAACAGCTTCCTCTCACCATGTCCTGTAAACAGCTTCCTCTCACCACGTCCTGTAAACAGCTTCCTCTCACCATGGCCTGTAAACAGCTTCCTCTCACCACGTCCTGTAAACAGCTTCCTCTCACCACAGCCTGTAAACAGCTTCCTCTCACCATGGCCTGTAAACAGCTTCCTCTCACCACAGCCTGTAAACAGCTTCCTCTCACCATGGCCTGTAAACAGCTTCCTCTCACCAGGCCTGTAAACAGCTTCCTCTCACCACGTCCTGTAAACAGCTTCCTCTCACCATGGCCTGTAAACATTTTCCTCTCACCATGGTCTGTAAACAGCTTCCTCTCACCACGTCCTGTAAACAGCTTCCTCTCACCACAGCCTGTAAACAGCTACCTCTCACCATGGCCTGTAAACAGCTTCCTCTCACCACGTCCTGTAAACAGCTTCCTCTCACCACAGCCTGTAAACAGCTTCCTCTCACCATGGCCTGTAAACAGCTTCCTCTCACCACACCTGTAAACAGCTTCCTCTCACCATGGCCTGTAAACAGCTTCCTCTCACCATGGCCTGTAAACAGCTTCCTCTCACCATGGCCTGTAAACAGCTTCCTCTCACCATGTCCTGTAAACAGCTTCCTCTCACCACGTCCTGTAAACCGCTTCCTCTCACCATGTCCTGTAAACAGCTTCCTCTCACCACAGCCTGTAAACAGCTTCCTCTCACCATGGCCTGTAAACAGCTTCCTCTCACCACGTCCTGTAAACAGCTTCCTCTCACCATGGCCTGTAAACAGCTTCCTCTCACCATGGCCTGTAAACAGCTTCCTCTCACCATGGCCTGTAAACAGCTTCCTCTCACCACGTCCTGTAAACAGCTTCCTCTCACCACAGCCTGTAAACAGCTTCCTCTCACCATGGCCTGTAAACAGCTTCCTCTCACCACAGCCTGTAAACAGCTTCCTCTCACCATGGCCTGTAAACAGCTTCCTCTCACCATGGCCTGTAAACAGCTTCCTCTCACCACGTCCTGTAAACAGCTTCCTCTCACCATGGCCTGTAAACAGCTTCCTCTCACCATGGCCTGTAAACAGCTTCCTCTCACCACGTCCTGTAAACAGCTTCCTCTCACCACAGCCTGTAAACAGCTTCCTCTCACCATGGCCTGTAAACAGCTTCCTCTCACCACGTCCTGTAAACAGCTTCCTCTCACCACAGCCTGTAAACAGCTTCCTCTCACCATGGCCTGTAAACAGCTTCCTCTCACCACCCTGTAAACAGCTTCCTCTCACCATGGCCTGTAAACAGCTTCCTCTCACCATGGCCTGTAAACAGCTTCCTCTCACCATGTCCTGTAAACAGCTTCCTCTCACCACGTCCTGTAAACAGCTTCCTCTCACCATGTCCTGTAAACAGCTTCCTCTCACCACAGCCTGTAAACAGCTTCCTCTCACCATGGCCTGTAAACAGCTTCCTCTCACCACGTCCTGTAAACAGCTTCCTCTCACCATGGCCTGTAAACAGCTTCCTCTCACCATGGCCTGTAAACAGCTTCCTCTCACCATGGCCTGTAAACAGCTTCCTCTCACCACAGCCTGTAAACAGCTTCCTCTCACCATGGTCTGTAAACAGCTTCCTCTCACCACAGCCTGTAAACAGCTTCCTCTCACCATGGCCTGTAAACAGCTTCCTCTCACCACAGCCTGTAAACAGCTTCCTCTCACCATGGCCTGTAAACAGCTTCCTCTCACCACGTCCTGTAAACAGCTTCCTCTCACCACGGCCTGTAAACAGCTTCCTCTCACCATGGCCTGTAAACAGCTTCCTCTCACCACCACCTGTAAACAGCTTCCTCTCACCATGGCCTGTAAACAGCTTCCTCTCACCATGGTCTGTAAACAGCTTCCTCTCACCACGTCCTGTAAACAGCTTCCTCTCACCATGTCCTGTAAACAGCTTCCTCTCACCACGTCCTGTAAACAGCTTCCTCTCACCATGTCCTGTAAACAGCTTCCTCTCACCACAGCCTGTAAACAGCTTCCTCTCACCATGGCCTGTAAACAGCTTCCTCTCACCATGGCCTGTAAACAGCTTCCTCTCACCACGTCCTGTAAACAGCTTCCTCTCACCATGGCCTGTAAACAGCTTCCTCTCACCATGGCCTGTAAACAGCTTCCTCTCACCATGGCCTGTAAACAGCTTCCTCTCACCACAGCCTGTAAACAGCTTCCTCTCACCATGGTCTGTAAACAGCTTCCTCTCACCACAGCCTGTAAACAGCTTCCTCTCACCAAGGCCTGTAAACAGCTTCCTCTCACCACAGCCTGTAAACAGCTTCCTCTCACCATGGCCTGTAAACAGCTTCCTCTCACCACGTCCTGTAAACAGCTTCCTCTCACCACAGCCTGTAAACAGCTTCCTCTCACCATGGCCTGTAAACAGCTTCCTCTCACCATGGCCTGTAAACAGCTTCCTCTCACCACGTCCTGTAAACAGCTTCCTCTCACCACGGCCTGTAAACAGCTTCCTCTCACCATGGCCTGTAAACAGCTTCCTCTCACCATGGTCTGTAAACAGCTTCCTCTCACCACAGCCTGTAAACAGCTACCTCTCACCATGGCCTGTAAACAGCTTCCTCTCACCACGTCCTGTAAACAGCTTCCTCTCACCACAACCTGTAAACAGCTTCCTCTCACCATGGCCTGTAAACAGCTTCCTCTCACCATGGCCTGTAAACAGCTTCCTCTCACCACAGCCTGTAAACAGCTTCCTCTCACCACGGCCTGTAAACAGCTTCCTCTCACCATGGTTTGTAAACAGCTTCCTCTCACCACGTCCTGTAAACAGCTTCCTCTCACCACAGCCTGTAAACAGCTTCCTCTCACCATGGCCTGTAAACAGCTTCCTCTCACCATGGCCTGTAAACAGCTTCCTCTCACCACAGCCTGTAAACAGCTTCCTCTCACTCGTCCTGTAAACAGCTTCCTCTCACCACAGCCTGTAAACAGCTTCCTCTCACCATGGCCTGTAAACAGCTTCCTCTCACCACCACCTGTAAACAGCTTCCTCTCACCATGGCCTGTAAACAGCTTCCTCTCACCATGGTCTGTAAACAGCTTCCTCTCACCACGTCCTGTAAACAGCTTCCTCTCACCATGTCCTGTAAACAGCTTCCTCTCACCACGTCCTGTAAACAGCTTCCTCTCACCATGTCCTGTAAACAGCTTCCTCTCACCACAGCCTGTAAACAGCTTCCTCTCACCATGGCCTGTAAACAGCTTCCTCTCACCATGGCCTGTAAACAGCTTCCTCTCACCACGTCCTGTAAACAGCTTCCTCTCACCATGGCCTGTAAACAGCTTCCTCTCACCATGGCCTGTAAACAGCTTCCTCTCACCATGGCCTGTAAACAGCTTCCTCTCACCACAGCCTGTAAACAGCTTCCTCTCACCATGGCCTGTAAACAGCTTCCTCTCACCACAGCCTGTAAACAGCTTCCTCTCACCATGGCCTGTAAACAGCTTCCTCTCACCATGGCCTGTAAACAGCTTCCTCTCACCATGGCCTGTAAACAGCTTCCTCTCACCACGTCCTGTAAACAGCTTCCTCTCACCACAGCCTGTAAACAGCTTCCTCTCACCATGGCCTGTAAACAGCTTCCTCTCACCATGGCCTGTAAACAGCTTCCTCTCACCACAGCCTGTAAACAGCTTCCTCTCACCACGGCCTGTAAACAGCTTCCTCTCACCATGGTTTGTAAACAGCTTCCTCTCACCACGTCCTGTAAACAGCTTCCTCTCACCATGGTTGTAAACAGCTTCCTCTCACCACGTCCTGTAAACAGCTTCCTCTCACCATGGCCTGTAAACAGCTTCCTCTCACCACGTCCTGTAAACAGCTTCCTCTCACCATGGCCTGTAAACAGCTTCCTCTCACCATGGCCTGTAAACAGCTTCCTCTCACCATGGCCTGTAAACAGCTTCCTCTCACCACAGCCTGTAAACAGCTTCCTCTCACCATGGTCTGTAAACATCTTCCTCACACCACAGCCTGTAAACAGCTTCCTCTCACTACAGCCTGTAAACAGCTTCCTCTCACCATGGCCTGTAAACAGCTTCCTCTCACCATGGCCTGTAAACAGCTTCCTCTCACCATGGCCTGTAAACAGCTTCCTCTCACCATGGCCTGTAAACAGCTTCCTCTCACCACGTCCTGTAAACAGCTTCCTCTCACCACGGCCTGTAAACAGCTTCCTCTCACCATGGCCTGTAAACAGCTTCCTCTCACCATGGTCTGTAAACAGCTTCCTCTCACCACAGCCTGTAAACAGCTTCCTCTCACCATGGCCTGTAAACAGCTTCCTCTCACCACAGCCTGTAAACAGCTTCCTCTCACCACGTCCTGTAAACAGCTTCCTCTCACCACAACCTGTAAACAGCTTCCTCTCACCATGGCCTGTAAACAGCTTCCTCTCACCATGGCCTGTAAACAGCTTCCTCTCACCACGGCCTGTAAACAGCTTCCTCTCACCATGGCCTGTAAACAGCTTCCTCTCACCACGTCCTGTAAACAGCTTCCTCTCACCATGGTCTTTAAACAGCTTCCTCTCACCACGTCCTGTAAACAGCTTCCTCTCACCACGGCCTGTAAACAGCTTCCTCTCACCATGGCCTGTAAACAGCTTCCTCTCACCATGGTCTGTAAACAGCTTCCTCTCACCACAGCCTGTAAACAGCTACCTCTCACCATGGCCTGTAAACAGCTTCCTCTCACCACAGCCTGTAAACAGCTTCCTCTCACCACGTCCTGTAAACAGCTTCCTCTCACCACAACCTGTAAACAGCTTCCTCTCACCATGGCCTGTAGAAAACAGATTCCTCTCACCATGGCCTGTAAACAGCTTCCTCTCACCACGGCCTGTAAACAGCTTCCTCTCACCATGGCCTGTAAACAGCTTCCTCTCACCACGTCCTGTAAACAGCTTCCTCTCACCATGGCCTGTAAACAGCTTCCTCTCACCACGTCCTGTAAACAGCTTCCTCTCACCATGGCCTGTAAACAGCTTCCTCTCACCACGTCCTGTAAACAGCTTCCTCTCACCATGGCCTGTAAACAGCTTCCTCTCACCACGTCGTGTAAACAGCTTCCTCTCAAAATGTCCTGTAAACAGCTTCCTCTCACCACAGCCTGTAAACAGCTTCCTCTCACCATGGCCTGTAAACAGCTTCCTCTCACCATGGCCTGTAAACAGCTTCCTCTCACCACAGCCTGTAAACAGCTTCCTCTCACCATCCTGTAAACAGCTTCCTCTCACCACAGCCTGTAAACAGCTTCCTCTCACCATGGCCTGTAAACAGCTTCCTCTCACCACCACTGTAAACAGCTTCCTCTCACCATGCCTGTAAACAGCTTCCTCTCACCATGGTCTGTAAACAGCTTCCTCTCACCACGTCCTGTAAACAGCTTCCTCTCACCATGTCCTGTAAACAGCTTCCTCTCACCACGTCCTGTAAACAGCTTCCTCTCACCATGTCCTGTAAACAGCTTCCTCTCACCACAGCCTGTAAACAGCTTCCTCTCACCATGGCCTGTAAACAGCTTCCTCTCACCATGGCCTGTAAACAGCTTCCTCTCACCACGTCCTGTAAACAGCTTCCTCTCACCATGGCCTGTAAACAGCTTCCTCTCACTATGGCCTGTAAACAGCTTTCTCTCACCATGGCCTGTAAACAGCTTCCTCTTACCACAGCCTGTAAACAGCTTCCTCTCACCATGGTCTGTAAACAGCTTCCTCTCACCACAGCCTGTAAACAGCTTCCTCTCACCAAGGCCTGTAAACAGCTTCCTCTCACCACAGCCTGTAAACAGCTTCCTCTCACCATGGCCTGTAAACAGCTTCCTCTCACCACGTCCTGTAAACAGCTTCCTCTCACCACAGCCTGTAAACAGCTTCCTCTCACCATGGCCTGTAAACAGCTTCCTCTCACCATGGCCTGTAAACAGCTTCCTCTCACCATGGCCTGTAAACAGCTTCCTCTCACCATGGCCTGTAAACAGCTTCCTCTCACCATGGCCTGTAAACAGCTTCCTCTCACCACGTCCTGTAAACAGCTTCCTCTCACCACGGCCTGTAAACAGCTTCCTCTCACCATGGCCTGTAAACATTTTCCTCTCACCATGGTCTGTAAACAGCTTCCTCTCACCACAGCCTGTAAACAGCTTCCTCTCACCATGGCCTGTAAACAGCTTCCTCTCACCACAGCCTGTAAACAGCTTCCTCTCACCACGTCCTGTAAACAGCTTCCTCTCACCACAACCTGTAAACAGCTTCCTCTCACCATGGCCTGTAAAACAGCTTCCTCTCACCATGGCCTGTAAACAGCTTCCTCTCACCACAGCCTGTAAACAGCTTCCTCTCACCACGGCCTGTAAACAGCTTCCTCTCACCATGGTTTTTAAACAGCTTCCTCTCACCACGTCCTGTAAACAGCTTCCTCTCACCATGGCCTGTAAACAGCTTCCTCTCACCACGTCCTGTAAACAGCTTCCTCTCACCATGGCCTGTAAACAGCTTCCTCTCACCACGTCCTGTAAACAGCTTCCTCTCACCATGGCCTGTAAACAGCTTCCTCTCACCATGGCCTGTAAACAGCTTCCTCTCACCATGGCCTGTAAACAGCTTCCTCTCACCACAGCCTGTAAACAGCTTCCTCTCACCATGGCCTGTAAACAGCTTCCTCTCACCATGGCCTGTAAACAGCTTCCTCTCACCACAGCCTGTAAACAGCTTCCTCTCACCATGGCTGTAAACAGCTTCCTCTCACCACAGCCTGTAAACAGCTTCCTCTCACCATGGCCTGTAAACAGCTTCCTCTCACCACAGCCTGTAAACAGCTTCCTCTCACCATGGCCTGTAAACAGCTTCCTCTCACCACGTCCTGTAAACAGCTTCCTCTCACCACAGCCTGTAAACAGCTTCCTCTCACCATGGCCTGTAAACAGCTTCCTCTCACCATGGCCTGTAAACAGCTTCCTCTCACCATGGCCTGTAAACAGCTTCCTCTCACCATGGCCTGTAAACAGCTTCCTCTCACCATGGCCTGTAAACAGCTTCCTCTCACCACGTCCTGTAAACAGCTTCCTCTCACCACGGCCTGTAAACAGCTTCCTCTCACCATGGCCTGTAAACAGCTTCCTCTCACCATGGTCTGTAAACAGCTTCCTCTCACCACAGCCTGTAAACAGCTTCCTCTCACCATGGCCTGTAAACAGCTTCCTCTCACCACAGCCTGTAAACAGCTTCCTCTCACCACGTCCTGTAAACAGCTTCCTCTCACCACAACCTGTAAACAGCTTCCTCTCACCATGGCCTGTAAAACAGCTTCCTCTCACCATGGCCTGTAAACAGCTTCCTCTCACCACAGCCTGTAAACAGCTTCCTCTCACCACGGCCTGTAAACAGCTTCCTCTCACCATGGTTTTAAACAGCTTCCTCTCACCACGTCCTGTAAACAGCTTCCTCTCACCATGGCCTGTAAACAGCTTCCTCTCACCACGTCCTGTAAACAGCTTCCTCTCACCATGGCCTGTAAACAGCTTCCTCTCACCACGTCCTGTAAACAGCTTCCTCTCACCATGGCCTGTAAACAGCTTCCTCTCACCATGGCCTGTAAACAGCTTCCTCTCACCATGGCCTGTAAACAGCTTCCTCTCACCACAGCCTGTAAACAGCTTCCTCTCACCATGGCCTGTAAACAGCTTCCTCTCACCATGGCCTGTAAACAGCTTCCTCTCACCACAGCCTGTAAACAGCTTCCTCTCACCATGGTCTGTAAACAGCTTCCTCTCACCACAGCCTGTAAACAGCTTCCTCTCACCAAGGCCTGTAAACAGCTTCCTCTCACCACAGCCTGTAAACAGCTTCCTCTCACCATGGCCTGTAAACAGCTTCCTCTCACCACGTCCTGTAAACAGCTTCCTCTCACCACAGCCTGTAAACAGCTTCCTCTCACCATGGCCTGTAAACAGCTTCCTCTCACCATGGCCTGTAAACAGCTTCCTCTCACCATGGCCTGTAAACAGCTTCCTCTCACCATGGCCTGTAAACAGCTTCCTCTCACCATGGCCTGTAAACAGCTTCCTCTCACCATGGCCTGTAAACAGCTTCCTCTCACCACGTCCTGTAAACAGCTTCCTCTCACCACGGCCTGTAAACAGCTTCCTCTCACCATGGCCTGTAAACATTTTCCTCTCACCATGGTCTGTAAACAGCTTCCTCTCACCACAGCCTGTAAACAGCTTCCTCTCACCATGGCCTGTAAACAGCTTCCTCTCACCACAGCCTGTAAACAGCTTCCTCTCACCACGTCCTGTAAACAGCTTCCTCTCACCACAACCTGTAAACAGCTTCCTCTCACCATGGCCTGTAGAAAACAGATTCCTCTCACCATGGCCTGTAAACAGCTTCCGCTCACCACAGCCTGTAAACAGCTTCCTCTCACCACGGCCTGTAAACAGCTTCCTCTCACCATGGTTTTTAACCAGCTTCCTCTCACCACGTCCTGTAAACAGCTTCCTCTCACCATGGTTTTTAAACAGCTTCCTCTCACCACGTCCTGTAAACAGCTTCCTCTCACCATGGCCTGTAAACAGCTTCCTCTCACCACGTCGTGTAAACAGCTTCCTCTCACCATGGCCTGTAAACAGCTTCCTCTCACCATGGCCTGTAAACAGCTTCCTCTCACCATGGCCTGTAAACAGCTTCCTCTTACCACAGCCTGTAAACAGCTTCCTCTCACTATGGCCTGTAAACAACTTCCTCTCACCAGGCCTGTAAACAGCTTCCTCTCACCACAGCCTGTAAACAGCTTCCTCTCACCATGGTCTGTAAACAGCTTCCTCACACCACAGCCTGTAAACAGCTTCCTCTCACCAAGGCCTGTAAACAGCTTCCTCTCACTATGGCCTGTAAACAACTTTCTCTCACCATGGCCTGTAAACAGCTTCCTCTCACCACAGCCTGTAAACAGCTTCCTCTCACCATGGCCTGTAAACAGCTTCCTCTCACCACAGCCTGTAAACAGCTTCCTCTCACCATGGCCTGTAAACAGCTTCCTCTCACCACAGCCTGTAAACAGCTTCCTCTCACCACGGCCTGTAAACAGCTTCCTCTCACCATGGTTTGTAAACAGCTTCCTCTCACCACGTCCTGTAAACAGCTTCCTCTCACCATGGCCTGTAAACAGCTTCCTCTCACCACGTCCTGTAAACAGCTTCCTCTCACCATGGCCTGTAAACAGCTTCCTCTCACCACGTCCTGTAAACAGCTTCCTCTCACCATGGCCTGTAAACAGCTTCCTCTCACCATGGCCTGTAAACAGCTTCCTCTCACCATGGCCTGTAAACAGCTTCCTCTCACCACAGCCTGTAAACAGCTTCCTCTCACCATGGTCTGTAAACAGCTTCCTCACACCACAGCCTGTAAACAGCTTCCTCTCACTACAGCCTGTAAACAGCTTCCTCTCACCATGGCCTGTAAACAGCTTCCTCTCACCATGGCCTGTAAACAGCTTCCTCTCACCATGGCCTGTAAACAGCTTCCTCTCACCATGGCCTGTAAACAGCTTCCTCTCACCACGGCCTGTAAACAGCTTCCTCTCACCACGGCCTGTAAACAGCTTCCTCTCACCATGGCCTGTAAACATCTTCCTCTCACCATGGTCTGTAAACAGCTTCCTCTCACCACGGCCTGTAAACAGCTTCCTCTCACCATGGTCTGTAAACAGCTTCCTCTCACCACGGCCTGTATACAGCTTCCTCTCACCACGTCCTGTAAACAGCTTCCTCTCACCACAGCCTGTAAACAGCTTCCTCTCACCATGGCCTGTAAACAGCTTCCTCTCACCATGGTCTGTAAACAGCTTCCTCTCACCACGTCCTGTAAACAGCTTCCTCTCACCATGGCCTGTAAACAGCTTCCTCTCACCACGGCCTGTAAACAGCTTCCTCTCACCACAGCCTGTAAACAGCTTCCTCTCACCACGGCCTGTAAACAGCTTCCTCTCACCACGTCCTGTAAACAGCTTCCTCTCACCACAGCCTGTAAACAGCTTCCTCTCACCATGGCCTGTAGTAAACAGCTTCCTCTCACCATGGTCTGTAAACAGCTTCCTCTCACCACGTCCTGTAAACAGCTTCCTCTCACCATGGCCTGTAAACAGCTTCCTCTCACCACGGCCTGTAAACAGCTTCCTCTCACCACAGCCTGTAAACAGCTTCCTCTCACCACGGCCTGTAAACAGCTTCCTCTCACCACAGCCTGTAAACAGCTTCCTCTCACCACGTCCTGTAAACAGCTTCCTCTCACCACAACCTGTAAACAGCTTCCTCTCACCATGGCCTGTAGAAAACAGCTTCCTCTCACCATGGCCTGTAAACAGCTTCCTCTCACCACAGCCTGTAAACAGCTTCCTCTCACCACGGCCTGTAAACAGCTTCCTCTCACCATGGTTTTTAAACAGCTTCCTCTCACCACGTCCTGTAAACAGCTTCCTCTCACCACAGCCTGTAAACAGCTTCCTCTCACCATGGCCTTTAAACAGCTTCCTCTCACCATTGCCTGTAAACAGCTTCCTCTCAACTCGTCCTGTAAACAGCTTCCTCTCACCACGTCCTGTAAACAGCTTCCTCTCACCACAGCCTGTAAACAGCTTCCTCTCACCATGGCCTGTAAACAGTTTCCTCTCACCACCACCTGTAAACAGCTTCCTCTCACCACGTCGTGCAAACAGCTTCCTCTCAAAATGGCCTGTAAACAGCTTCCTCTCACTATGGCCTGTAAACAACTTTCTCTCACCATGGCCTGTAAACAGCTTCCTCTTACCACAGCCTGTAAACAGCTTCCTCTCACCATGGTCTGTAAACAGCTTCCTCTCACCACAGCCTGTAAACAGCTTCCTCTCACCAAGGCCTGTAAACAGCTTCCTCTCACCACAGCCTGTAAACAGCTCCCTCTCACCATGAACTGTAAACAGCTTCCTCTCACCACGTCCTGTAAACAGCTTCCTCTCACCACAGCCTGTAAACAGCTTCCTCTCACCATGGCCTGTAAACAGCTTCCTCTCACCATGGCCTGTAAACAGCTTCCTCTCACCATGGCCTGTAAACAGCTTCCTCTCACCATGGCCTGTAAACAGCTTCCTCTCACCACGTCCTGTAAACAGCTTCCTCTCACCACGGCCTGTAAACAGCTTCCTCTCACCATGGCCTGTAAACAGCTTCCTCTCACCATGGTCTGTAAACAGCTTCCTCTCACCACGGCCTGTAAACAGCTTCCTCTCACCATGGCCTGTAAACAGCTTCCTCTCACCACGTCCTGTAAACAGCTTCCTCTCACCATGTCCTGTAAACAGCTTCCTCTCACCACACCTGTAAACAGCTTCCTCTCACCATGGCCTGTAAACAGCTTCCTCTCACCATGGCCTGTAAACAGCTTCCTCTCACCACGTCCTGTAAACAGCTTCCTCTCACCATGGCCTGTAAACAGCTTCCTCTCACCATGGCCTGTAAACAGCTTTCTCTCACCATGGCCTGTAAACAGCTTCCTCTTACCACAGCCTGTAAACAGCTTCCTCTCACCATGGCCTGTAAACAACTTCCTCTCACCATGGCCTGTAAACAGCTTCCTCTCACCACAGCCTGTAAACAGCTTCCTCTCACCATGGTCTGTAAACAGCTTCCTCTCACCACAGCCTGTAAACAGCTTCCTCTCACCAGGCCTGTAAACAGCTTCCTCTCACCACAGCCTGTAAACAGCTCCCTCTCACCATGAACTGTAAACAGCTTCCTCTCACCTCGTCCTGTAAACAGCTTCCTCTCACTACAGCCTGTAAACAGCTTCCTCTCACCATGGCCTGTAAACAGCTTCCTCTCACCATGGCCTGTAAACAGCTTCCTCTCACCATGGCCTGTAAACAGCTTCCTCTCACCATGGCCTGTAAACAGCTTCCTCTCACCATGGCCTGTAAACAGCTTCCTCTCACCATGGCCTGTAAACAGCTTCCTCTCACCACGTCCTGTAAACAGCTTCCTCTCACCACGGCCTGTAAACAGCTTCCTCTCACCATGGCCTGTAAACAGCTTCCTCTCACCATGGTCTGTAAACAGCTTCCTCTCACCACAGCCTGTAAACAGCTACCTCTCACCATGGCCTGTAAACAGCTTCCTCTCACCACAGCCTGTAAACAGCTTCCTCTCACCACGTCCTGTAAACAGCTTCCTCTCACCACAACCTGTAAACAGCTTCCTCTCACCATGGCCTGTAAAAACAGCTTCCTCTCACCATGGCCTGTAAACAGCTTCCTCTCACCACAGCCTGTAAACAGCTTCCTCTCACCACGGCCTGTAAACAGCTTCCTCTCACCATGGTTTTAAACAGCTTCCTCTCACCACGTCCTGTAAACAGCTTCCTCTCACCATGGCCTGTAAACAGCTTCCTCTCACCACGTCCTGTAAACAGCTTCCTCTCACCATGGCCTGTAAACAGCTTCCTCTCACCACGTCCTGTAAACAGCTTCCTCTCACCATGGCCTGTAAACAGCTTCCTCTCACCATGGCCTGTAAACAGCTTCCTCTCACCATGGCCTGTAAACAGCTTCCTCTCACCACAGCCTGTAAACAGCTTCCTCTCACCATGGCCTGTAAACAGCTTCCTCTCACCAGGCCTGTAAACAGCTTCCTCTCACCACAGCCTGTAAACAGCTTCCTCTCACCATGGTCTGTAAACAGCTTCCTCTCACCACAGCCTGTAAACAGCTTCCTCTCACCAAGGCCTGTAAACAGCTTCCTCTCACCATGGCCTGTAAACAGCTTCCTCTCACCATGGCCTGTAAACAGCTTCCTCTCACCACAGCCTGTAAACAGCTTCCTCTCACCATGGCCTGTAAACAGCTTCCTCTCACCACAGCCTGTAAACAGCTTCCTCTCACCATGGCCTGTAAACAGCTTCCTCTCACCACAGCCTGTAAACAGCTTCCTCTCACCACGGCCTGTAAACAGCTTCCTCTCACCATGGTTGTTAAACAGCTTCCTCTCACCACGTCCTGTAAACAGCTTCCTCTCACCATGGTTGTAAACAGCTTCCTCTCACCACGTCCTGTAAACAGCTTCCTCTCACCATGGCCTGTAAACAGCTTCCTCTCACCACGTCCTGTAAACAGCTTCCTCTCAAAATGGCCTGTAAACAGCTTCCTCTCACCATGGCCTGTAAACAGCTTCCTCTCACCATGGCCTGTAAACAGCTTCCTCTCACCACAGCCTGTAAACAGCTTCCTCTCACCGTGGTCTGTAAACATCTTCCTCACACCACAGCCTGTAAACAGCTTCCTCTCACTACAGCCTGTAAACAGCTTCCTCTCACCATGGCCTGTAAACAGCTTCCTCTCACCATGGCCTGTAAACAGCTTCCTCTCACCATGGCCTGTAAACAGCTTCCTCTCACCATGGCCTGTAAACAGCTTCCTCTCACCACGGCCTGTAAACAGCTTCCTCTCACCACGGCCTGTAAACAGCTTCCTCTCACCATGGCCTGTAAACAGCTTCCTCTCACCATGGTCTGTAAACAGCTTCCTCTCACCACGGCCTGTAAACAGCTTCCTCTCACCATGGCCTGTAAACAGCTTCCTCTCACCACGGCCTGTAAACAGCTTCCTCTCACCACGTCCTGTAAACAGCTTCCTCTCACCACAGCCTGTAAACAGCTTCCTCTCACCATGGCCTGTAGTAAACAGCTTCCTCTCACCATGGCCTGTAAACAGCTTCCTCTCACCACGTCCTGTAAACAGCTTCCTCTCACCATGGCCTGTAAACAGCTTCCTCTCACCACGGCCTGTAAACAGCTTCCTCTCACCACAGCCTGTAAACAGCTTCCTCTCACCACGGCCTGTAAACAGCTTCCTCTCACCACGTCCTGTAAACAGCTTCCTCTCACCACAGCCTGTAAACAGCTTCCTCTCACCATGGCCTGTAAACAGCTTCCTCTCACCATGGCCTGTAAACAGCTTCCTCTCACCACGTCCTGTAAACAGCTTCCTCTCACCATGGCCTGTAAACAGCTTCCTCTCACCACGGCCTGTAAACAGCTTCCTCTCACCACAGCCTGTAAACAGCTTCCTCTCACCACGGCCTGTAAACAGCTTCCTCTCACCACAGCCTGTAAACAGCTTCCTCTCACCACGTCCTGTAAACAGCTTCCTCTCACCACAACCTGTAAACAGCTTCCTCTCACCATGGCCTGTAAACAGATTCCTCTCACCATGGCCTGTAAACAGCTTCCTCTCACCACAGCCTGTAAACAGCTTCCTCTCACCACGGCCTGTAAACAGCTTCCTCTCACCATGGCCTGTAAACAGCTTCCTCTCACCACGTCCTGTAAACAGCTTCCTCTCACCACAGCCTGTAAACAGCTTCCTCTCACCATGGCCTGTAAACAGCTTCCTCTCACCATGCCTGTAAACAGCTTCCTCTCACCACGTCCTGTAAACAGCTTCCTCTCACCACGTCCTGTAAACAGCTTCCTCTCACCACAGCCTGTAAACAGCTTCCTCTCACCATGGCCTGTAAACAGCTTCCTCTCACCACACCTGTAAACAGCTTCCTCTCACCACGTCCTGTAAACAGCTTCCTCTCACCATGGCCTGTAAACAGCTTCCTCTCACCATGGCCTGTAAACAGCTTCCTCTCACCATGGCCTGTAAACAGCTTCCTCTCACCACAGCCTGTAAACAGCTTCCTCTCACCATGGTCTGTAAACAGCTTCCTCTCACCACAGCCTGTAAACAGCTTCCTCTCACCATGGCCTGTAAACAGCTTCCTCTCACCACAGCCTGTAAACAGCTTCCTCTCACCATGGCCTGTAAACAGCTTCCTCTCACCACGTCCTGTAAACAGCTTCCTCTCACCACAGCCTGTAAACAGCTTCCTCTCACCATGGCCTGTAAACAGCTTCCTCTCACCATGGCCTGTAAACAGCTTCCTCTCACCATGGCCTGTAAACAGCTTCCTCTTACCATGGCCTGTAAACAGCTTCCTCTCACCACGTCCTGTAAACAGCTTCCTCTCACCACGGCCTGTAAACAGCTTCCTCTCACCATGGCCTGTAAACAGCTTCCTCTCACCATGGTCTGTAAACAGCTTCCTCTCACCACGGCCTGTAAACAGCTTCCTCTCACCATGGCCTGTAAACAGCTTCCTCTCACCACGTCCTGTAAACAGCTTCCTCTCACCATGTCCTGTAAACAGCTTCCTCTCACCACAGCCTGTAAACAGCTTCCTCTCACCATGGCCTGTAAACAGCTTCCTCTCACCATGGCCTGTAAACAGCTTCCTCTCACCACGCCTGTAAACAGCTTCCTCTCACCATGGCCTGTAAACAGCTTCCTCTCACCATGGCCTGTAAACAGCTTCCTCTCACCATGGCCTGTAAACAGCTTCCTCTTACCACAGCCTGTAAACAGCTTCCTCTCACCATGGCCTGTAAACAGCTTCCTCTCACCATGGCCTGTAAACAGCTTCCTCTCACCACAGCCTGTAAACAGCTTCCTCTCACCATGGTCTGTAAACAGCTTCCTCTCACCACAGCCTGTAAACAGCTTCCTCTCACCAAGGCCTGTAAACAGCTTCCTCTCACCACAGCCTGTAAACAGCTTCCTCTCACCATGGCCTGTAAACAGCTTCCTCTCACCACGTCCTGTAAACAGCTTCCTCTCACCACAGCCTGTAAACAGCTTCCTCTCACCATGGCCTGTAAACAGCTTCCTCTCACCATGGCCTGTAAACAGCTTCCTCTCACCATGGCCTGTAAACAGCTTCCTCTCACCATGGCCTGTAAACAGCTTCCTCTCACCATGGCCTGTAAACAGCTTCCTCTTACCATGGCCTGTAAACAGCTTCCTCTCACCACGTCCTGTAAACAGCTTCCTCTCACCACGGCCTGTAAACAGCTTCCTCTCACCATGGCCTGTAAACATCTTCCTCTCACCATGGCCTGTAAACAGCTTCCTCTCACCACAGCCTGTAAACAGCTTCCTCTCACCATGGCCTGTAAACAGCTTCCTCTCACCACAGCCTGTAAACAGCTTCCTCTCACCACGTCCTGTAAACAGCTTCCTCTCACCACAACCTGTAAACAGCTTCCTCTCACCATGGCCTGTAAACAGCTTCCTCTCACCATGGCCTGTAAACAGCTTCCTCTCACCACAGCCTGTAAACAGCTTCCTCTCACCACGGCCTGTAAACAGCTTCCTCTCACCATGGTTTGTAAACAGCTTCCTCTCACCACGTCCTGTAAACAGCTTCCTCTCACCATGGTGTAAACAGCTTCCTCTCACCACGTCCTGTAAACAGCTTCCTCTCACCATGGCCTGTAAACAGCTTCCTCTCACCACGCCTGTAAACAGCTTCCTCTCACCATGGCCTGTAAACAGCTTCCTCTCACCATGGCCTGTAAACAGCTTCCTCTCACCATGGCCTGTAAACAGCTTCCTCTCACCACAGCCTGTAAACAGCTTCCTCTCACCATGGCCTGTAAACAGCTTCCTCTCACCAGGCCTGTAAACAGCTTCCTCTCACCACAGCCTGTAAACAGCTTCCTCTCACCATGGTCTGTAAACAGCTTCCTCTCACCACAGCCTGTAAACAGCTTCCTCTCACCAAGGCCTGTAAACAGCTTCCTCTCACTATGGCCTGTAAACAGCTTCCTCTCACCATGGCCTGTAAACAGCTTCCTCTCACCACAGCCTGTAAACAGCTTCCTCTCACCATGGCCTGTAAACAGCTTCCTCACACCACAGCCTGTAAACAGCTTCCTCTCACCATGGCCTGTAAACAGCTTCCTCTCACCACAGCCTGTAAACAGCTTCCTCTCACCACGGCCTGTAAACAGCTTCCTCTCACCATGGCCTGTAAACAGCTTCCTCTCACCACGTCCTGTAAACAGCTTCCTCTCACCATGGCCTGTAAACAGCTTCCTCTCACCACGTCCTGTAAACAGCTTCCTCTCACCATGGCCTGTAAACAGCTTCCTCTCACCACGTCCTGTAAACAGCTTCCTCTCACCATGGCCTGTAAACAGCTTCCTCTCACCATGGCCTGTAAACAGCTTCCTCTCACCATGGCCTGTAAACAGCTTCCTCTCACCACAGCCTGTAAACAGCTTCCTCTCACCATGGTCTGTAAACATCTTCCTCACACCACAGCCTGTAAACAGCTTCCTCTCACTACAGCCTGTAAACAGCTTCCTCTCACCATGGCCTGTAAACAGCTTCCTCTCACCATGGCCTGTAAACAGCTTCCTCTCACCATGGCCTGTAAACAGCTTCCTCTCACCATGGCCTGTAAACAGCTTCCTCTCACCATGGCCTGTAAACAGCTTCCTCTCACCACGGCCTGTAAACAGCTTCCTCTCACCATGGCCTGTAAACAGCTTCCTCTCACCATGGCCTGTAAACAGCTTCCTCTCACCACGGCCTGTAAACAGCTTCCTCTCACCATGGCCTGTAAACAGCTTCCTCTCACCACGGCCTGTAAACAGCTTCCTCTCACCACGTCCTGTAAACAGCTTCCTCTCACCACAGCCTGTAAACAGCTTCCTCTCACCATGGCCTGTAAACAGCTTCCTCTCACCATGGCCTGTAAACAGCTTCCTCTCACCACGTCCTGTAAACAGCTTCCTCTCACCATGGCCTGTAAACAGCTTCCTCTCACCACGGCCTGTAAACAGCTTCCTCTCACCACGCCTGTAAACAGCTTCCTCTCACCACGGCCTGTAAACAGCTTCCTCTCACCATGTCCTGTAAACAGCTTCCTCTCACCACAGCCTGTAAACAGCTTCCTCTCACCATGGCCTGTAAACAGCTTCCTCTCACCATGGTCCTGTAAACAGCTTCCTCTCACCACGTCCTGTAAACAGCTTCCTCTCACCATGGCCTGTAAACAGCTTCCTCTCACCATGGCCTGTAAACAGCTTCCTCTCACCACAGCCTGTAAACAGCTTCCTCTCACCACGGCCTGTAAACAGCTTCCTCTCACCACAGCCTGTAAACAGCTTCCTCTCACCATCCTGTAAACAGCTTCCTCTCACCACACCTGTAAACAGCTTCCTCTCACCATGGCCTGTAAACAGCTTCCTCTCACCATGGCCTGTAAACAGCTTCCTCTCACCATGGCCTGTAAACAGCTTCCTCTCACCACGTCCTGTAAACAGCTTCCTCTCACCATGGTGTAAACAGCTTCCTCTCACCATGTCCTGTAAACAGCTTCCTCTCACCAGTCCTGTAAACAGCTTCCTCTCACCATGGCCTGTAAACAGCTTCCTCTCACCACGTCCTGTAAACAGCTTCCTCTCACCATGGCCTGTAAACAGCTTCCTCTCACCACGTCCTGTAAACAGCTTCCTCTCACCACAGCCTGTAAACAGCTTCCTCTCACCATGGCCTGTAAACAGCTTCCTCTCACCACAGCCTGTAAACAGCTTCCTCTCACCATGGCCTGTAAACAGCTTCCTCTCACCATGGCCTGTAAACAGCTTCCTCTCACCAGCCTGTAAACAGCTTCCTCTCACCATGGCCTGTAAACAGCTTCCTCTCACCATGGCCTGTAAACAGCTTCCTCTCACCATGGCCTGTAAACAGCTTCCTCTCACCACAGCCTGTAAACAGCTTCCTCTCACCATGGCCTGTAAACAGCTTCCTCTCACCACAGCCTGTAAACAGCTTCCTCTCACCATGGCCTGTAAACAGCTTCCTCTCACCACGTCCTGTAAACAGCTTCCTCTCACCACAGCCTGTAAACAGCTTCCTCTCACCATGGCCTGTAAACAGCTTCCTCTCACCATGGCCTGTAAACAGCTTCCTCTCACCATGGCCTGTAAACAGCTTCCTCTCACCATGGCCTGTAAACAGCTTCCTCTCACCACGTCCTGTAAACAGCTTCCTCTCACCACGGCCTGTAAACAGCTTCCTCTCACCATGGCCTGTAAACAGCTTCCTCTCACCATGGTCTGTAAACAGCTTCCTCTCACCACGCCTGTAAACAGCTTCCTCTCACCATGGCCTGTAAACAGCTTCCTCTCACCACAGCCTGTAAACAGCTTCCTCTCACCACGTCCTGTAAACAGCTTCCTCTCACCACAACCTGTAAACAGCTTCCTCTCACCATGGCCTGTAAACAGCTTCCTCTCACCATGGCCTGTAAACAGCTTCCTCTCACCACAGCCTGTAAACAGCTTCCTCTCACCACGGCCTGTAAACAGCTTCCTCTCACCATGGCCTGTAAACAGCTTCCTCTCACCACGCCTGTAAACAGCTTCCTCTCACCACGTGTAAACAGCTTCCTCTCACCACGCCTGTAAACAGCTTCCTCTCACCATGGCCTGTAAACAGCTTCCTCTCACCATGGCCTGTAAACAGCTTCCTCTCACCACAGCCTGTAAACAGCTTCCTCTCACCATGTCCTGTAAACAGCTTCCTCTCACCATGGCCTGTAAACAGCTTCCTCTCACCATGGCCTGTAAACAGCTTCCTCTCACCACGTCCTGTAAACAGCTTCCTCTCACCATGGCCTGTAAACAGCTTCCTCTCACCACGTCCTGTAAACAGCTTCCTCTCACCATGTCCTGTAAACAGCTTCCTCTCACCATGGCCTGTAAACAGCTTCCTCTCACCATGGCCTGTAAACAGCTTCCTCTCACCATGGCCTGTAAACAGCTTCCTCTCACCATGGCTGTAAACAGCTTCCTCTCACCACAGCCTGTAAACAGCTTCCTCTCACCATGGCCTGTAAACAGCTTCCTCTCACCACAGCCTGTAAACAGCTTCCTCTCACCATGGCCTGTAAACAGCTTCCTCTCACCACGTCCTGTAAACAGCTTCCTCTCACCACAGCCTGTAAACAGCTTCCTCTCACCATGGCCTGTAAACAGCTTCCTCTCACCATGGCCTGTAAACAGCTTCCTCTCACCATGGCCTGTAAACAGCTTCCTCTCACCATGGCCTGTAAACAGCTTCCTCTCACCACGTCCTGTAAACAGCTTCCTCTCACCACGGCCTGTAAACAGCTTCCTCTCACCATGGCCTGTAAACAGCTTCCTCTCACCATGGCTGTAAACAGCTTCCTCTCACCACAGCCTGTAAACAGCTTCCTCTCACCATGGCCTGTAAACAGCTTCCTCTCACCACAGCCTGTAAACAGCTTCCTCTCACCACGTCCTGTAAACAGCTTCCTCTCACCACAGCCTGTAAACAGCTTCCTCTCACCATGGCCTGTAAACAGCTTCCTCTCACCATGGCCTGTAAACAGCTTCCTCTCACCACAGCCTGTAAACAGCTTCCTCTCACCACGGCCTGTAAACAGCTTCCTCTCACCATGGCCTGTAAACAGCTTCCTCTCACCACGTCCTGTAAACAGCTTCCTCTCACCATGGCCTGTAAACAGCTTCCTCTCACCACGTCCTGTAAACAGCTTCCTCTCACCATGGCCTGTAAACAGCTTCCTCTCACCATGGCCTGTAAACAGCTTCCTCTCACCATGGCCTGTAAACAGCTTCCTCTCACCACAGCCTGTAAACAGCTTCCTCTCACCATGGCCTGTAAACAGCTTCCTCTCACCATGGCCTGTAAACAGCTTCCTCTCACCACAGCCTGTAAACAGCTTCCTCTCACCATGGCCTGTAAACAGCTTCCTCTCACCACGTCCTGTAAACAGCTTCCTCTCACCACAGCCTGTAAACAGCTTCCTCTCACCATGGCCTGTAAACAGCTTCCTCTCACCATGGCCTGTAAACAGCTTCCTCTCACCATGGCCTGTAAACAGCTTCCTCTCACCATGGCCTGTAAACAGCTTCCTCTCACCACGTCCTGTAAACAGCTTCCTCTCACCACGGCCTGTAAACAGCTTCCTCTCACCATGGCCTGTAAACAGCTTCCTCTCACCATGGTCTGTAAACAGCTTCCTCTCACCACAGCCTGTAAACAGCTTCCTCTCACCATGGCCTGTAAACAGCTTCCTCTCACCACAGCCTGTAAACAGCTTCCTCTCACCACGTCCTGTAAACAGCTTCCTCTCACCACAACCTGTAAACAGCTTCCTCTCACCATGGCCTGTAAACAGCTTCCTCTCACCATGGCCTGTAAACAGCTTCCTCTCACCACAGCCTGTAAACAGCTTCCTCTCACCACGGCCTGTAAACAGCTTCCTCTCACCATGGCCTGTAAACAGCTTCCTCTCACCACGTCCTGTAAACAGCTTCCTCTCACCATGGCCTGTAAACAGCTTCCTCTCACCACGTCCTGTAAACAGCTTCCTCTCACCATGGCCTGTAAACAGCTTCCTCTCACCATGGCCTGTAAACAGCTTCCTCTCACCATGGCCTGTAAACAGCTTCCTCTTACCACAGCCTGTAAACAGCTTCCTCTCACCATGGCCTGTAAACATCTTCCTCTCACCATGGTCTGTAAACAGCTTCCTCTCACCACAGCCTGTAAACAGCTTCCTCTCACCATGGCCTGTAAACAGCTTCCTCTCACCACAGCCTGTAAACAGCTTCCTCTCACCACGTCCTGTAAACAGCTTCCTCTCACCACAACCTGTAAACAGCTTCCTCTCACCATGGCCTGTAAACAGCTTCCTCTCACCATGGCCTGTAAACAGCTTCCGCTCACCACAGCCTGTAAACAGCTTCCTCTCACCACGGCCTGTAAACAGCTTCCTCTCACCACGGCCTGTAAACAGCTTCCTCTCACCATGGCCTGTAAACAGCTTCCTCTCACCACGTCCTGTAAACAGCTTCCTCTCACCACAGCCTGTAAACAGCTTCCTCTCACCATGGCCTGTAAACAGCTTCCTCTCACCATGGCCTGTAAACAGCTTCCTCTCACCACAGCCTGTAAACAGCTTCCTCTCACCACGTCCTGTAAACAGCTTCCTCTCACCATGCCTGTAAACAGCTTCCTCTCACCATGGCCTGTAAACAGCTTCCTCTCACCACGTCCTGTAAACAGCTTCCTCTCACCATGGCCTGTAAACAGCTTCCTCTCACCACGTCCTGTAAACAGCTTCCTCTCACCATGTCCTGTAAACAGCTTCCTCTCACCACAGCCTGTAAACAGCTTCCTCTCACCATGGCCTGTAAACAGCTTCCTCTCACCATGGCCTGTAAACAGCTTCCTCTCACCATGGCCTGTAAACAGCTTCCTCTCACCAGCCTGTAAACAGCTTCCTCTCACCATGGCCTGTAAACAGCTTCCTCTCACCACAGCCTGTAAACAGCTTCCTCTCACCATGGCCTGTAAACAGCTTCCTCTCACCACGTCCTGTAAACAGCTTCCTCTCACCACAGCCTGTAAACAGCTTCCTCTCACCATGGCCTGTAAACAGCTTCCTCTCACCATGGCCTGTAAACAGCTTCCTCTCACCATGGCCTGTAAACAGCTTCCTCTCACCATGGCCTGTAAACAGCTTCCTCTCACCACGTCCTGTAAACAGCTTCCTCTCACCACGGCCTGTAAACAGCTTCCTCTCACCATGGCCTGTAAACAGCTTCCTCTCACCATGGCCTGTAAACAGCTTCCTCTCACCACAGCCTGTAAACAGCTTCCTCTCACCACGTCCTGTAAACAGCTTCCTCTCACCACAGCCTGTAAACAGCTTCCTCTCACCATGGCCTGTAAACAGCTTCCTCTCACCATGGCCTGTAAACAGCTTCCTCTCACCACAGCCTGTAAACAGCTTCCTCTCACCACGGCCTGTAAACAGCTTCCTCTCACCATGGCCTGTAAACAGCTTCCTCTCACCACGTCCTGTAAACAGCTTCCTCTCACCATGGCCTGTAAACAGCTTCCTCTCACCACGTCCTGTAAACAGCTTCCTCTCACCATGGCCTGTAAACAGCTTCCTCTCACCATGGCCTGTAAACAGCTTCCTCTCACTATGGCCTGTAAACAGCTTCCTCTCACCACAGCCTGTAAACAGCTTCCTCTCACCATGGCATGTAAACAGTTTCCTCTCACCACCACCTGTAAACAGCTTCCTCTCACCATGGCCTGTAAACAGCTTCCTCTCACCATGGCCTGTAAACAGCTTCCTCTCACCACGTCCTGTAAACAGCTTCCTCTCACCATGGCCTGTAAACAGCTTCCTCTCACCACGTCCTGTAAACAGCTTCCTCTCACCATGTCCTGTAAACAGCTTCCTCTCACCACAGCCTGTAAACAGCTTCCTCTCACCATGGCCTGTAAACAGCTTCCTCTCACCACAGCCTGTAAACAGCTTCCTCTCACCACGTCCTGTAAACAGCTTCCTCTCACCACAACCTGTAAACAGCTTCCTCTCACCATGGCCTGTAAACAGCTTCCTCTCACCATGGCCTGTAAACAGCTTCCTCTCACCACAGCCTGTAAACAGCTTCCTCTCACCACGGCCTGTAAACAGCTTCCTCTCACCATGGCCTGTAAACAGCTTCCTCTCACCACGTCCTGTAAACAGCTTCCTCTCACCACAGCCTGTAAACAGCTTCCTCTCACCATGGCCTGTAAACAGCTTCCTCTCACCATGGCCTGTAAACAGCTTCCTCTCACCACAGCCTGTAAACAGCTTCCTCTCACCTCGTCCTGTAAACAGCTTCCTCTCACCACAGCCTGTAAACAGCTTCCTCTCACCATGGCCTGTAAACAGCTTCCTCTCACCACCACCTGTAAACAGCTTCCTCTCACCATGGCCTGTAAACAGCTTCCTCTCACCATGGTCTGTAAACAGCTTCCTCTCACCACGTCCTGTAAACAGCTTCCTCTCACCATGTCCTGTAAACAGCTTCCTCTCACCACGTCCTGTAAACCGCTTCCTCTCACCATGTCCTGTAAACAGCTTCCTCTCACCACAGCCTGTAAACAGCTTCCTCTCACCATGGCCTGTAAACAGCTTCCTCTCACCATGGCCTGTAAACAGCTTCCTCTCACCACGTCCTGTAAACAGCTTCCTCTCACCATGGCCTGTAAACAGCTTCCTCTCACCATGGCCTGTAAACAGCTTCCTCTCACCATGGCCTGTAAACAGCTTCCTCTCACCACAGCCTGTAAACAGCTTCCTCTCACCATGGCCTGTAAACAGCTTCCTCTCACCACAGCCTGTAAACAGCTTCCTCTCACCAAGGCCTGTAAACAGCTTCCTCTCACCACAGCCTGTAAACAGCTTCCTCTCACCACAGCCTGTAAACAGCTTCCTCTCACCATGGCATGTAACAGCTCCCTCTCACCATGGCCTGTAAACAGCTTCCTCTCACCACGTCCTGTAAACAGCTTCCTCTCACCACAGCCTGTAAACAGCTTCCTCTCACCATGGCCTGTAAACAGCTTCCTCTCACCATGGCCTGTAAACAGCTTCCTCTCACCATGGCCTGTAAACAGCTTCCTCTCACCATGGCCTGTAAACAGCTTCCTCTCACCACGTCCTGTAAACAGCTTCCTCTCACCACGGCCTGTAAACAGCTTCCTCTCACCATGGCCTGTAAACAGCTTCCTCTCACCATGGTCTGTAAACAGCTTCCTCTCACCACAGCCTGTAAACAGCTTCCTCTCACCATGGCCTGTAAACAGCTTCCTCTCACCACAGCCTGTAAACAGCTTCCTCTCACCACGTCCTGTAAACAGCTTCCTCTCACCACAACCTGTAAACAGCTTCCTCTCACCATGGCCTGTAAAACAGCTTCCTCTCACCATGGCCTGTAAACAGCTTCCTCTCACCACAGCCTGTAAACAGCTTCCTCTCACCACGGCCTGTAAACAGCTTCCTCTCACCATGGTTTGTAAACAGCTTCCTCTCACCACGTCCTGTAAACAGCTTCCTCTCACCACAGCCTGTAAACAGCTTCCTCTCACCACGTCCTGTAAACAGCTTCCTCTCACCACAGCCTGTAAACAGCTTCCTCTCACCATGGCCTGTAAACAGCTTCCTCTCACCACACCTGTAAACAGCTTCCTCTCACCATGGCCTGTAAACAGCTTCCTCTCACCATGGCCTGTAAACAGCTTCCTCTCACCATGTCCTGTAAACAGCTTCCTCTCACCATGTCCTGTAAACAGCTTCCTCTCACCATGGCCTGTAAACAGCTTCCTCTCACTATGGCCTGTAAACAGCTTCCTCTCACCATGGCCTGTAAACAGCTTCCTCTCACCACAGCCTGTAAACAGCTTCCTCTCACCATGGCCTGTAAACAGCTTCCTCTCACCATGTCTGTAAACAGCTTCCTCTCACCACAGCCTGTAAACAGCTTCCTCTCACCATGGCCTGTAAACAGCTTCCTCTCACCACAGCCTGTAAACAGCTTCCTCTCACCATGGCCTGTAAACAGCTTCCTCTCACCACGTCTGTAAACAGCTTCCTCTCACCACAGCCTGTAAACAGCTTCCTCTCACCATGGCCTGTAAACAGCTTCCTCTCACCATGGCCTGTAAACAGCTTCCTCTCACCATGGCCTGTAAACAGCTTCCTCTCACCATGGCCTGTAAACAGCTTCCTCTCACCACGTCCTGTAAACAGCTTCCTCTCACCACGGCCTGTAAACAGCTTCCTCTCACCATGGCCTGTAAACAGCTTCCTCTCACCATGGTCTGTAAACAGCTTCCTCTCACCACAGCCTGTAAACAGCTTCCTCTCACCATGGCCTGTAAACAGCTTCCTCTCACCACAGCCTGTAAACAGCTTCCTCTCACCATGGCCTGTAAACAGCTTCCTCTCACCACGTCCTGTAAACAGCTTCCTCTCACCACAGCCTGTAAACAGCTTCCTCTCACCATGGCCTGTAAACAGCTTCCTCTCACCATGGCCTGTAAACAGCTTCCTCTCACCATGGCCTGTAAACAGCTTCCTCTCACCACAGCCTGTAAACAGCTTCCTCTCACCATGGCCTGTAAACAGCTTCCTCTCACCATGGCCTGTAAACAGCTTCCTCTCACCACGTCCTGTAAACAGCTTCCTCTCACCATGGCCTGTAAACAGCTTCCTCTCACCATGGCCTGTAAACAGCTTCCTCTCACCATGGCCTGTAAACAGCTTCCTCTCACCACAGCCTGTAAACAGCTTCCTCTCACCATGGTCTGTAAACAGCTTCCTCTCACCACAGCCTGTAAACAGCTTCCTCTCACCATGGCCTGTAAACAGCTTCCTCTCACCACAGCCTGTAAACAGCTTCCTCTCACCACAGCCTGTAAACAGCTTCCTCTCACCATGGCCTGTAAACAGCTTCCTCTCACCATGGCCTGTAAACAGCTTCCTCTCACCACGTCCTGTAAACAGCTTCCTCTCACCACAGCCTGTAAACAGCTTCCTCTCACCATGGCCTGTAAACAGCTTCCTCTCACCATGGCCTGTAAACAGCTTCCTCTCACCATGGCCTGTAAACAGCTTCCTCTCACCATGGCCTGTAAACAGCTTCCTCTCACCACGTCCTGTAAACAGCTTCCTCTCACCACGGCCTGTAAACAGCTTCCTCTCACCATGGCCTGTAAACAGCTTCCTCTCACCATGGTCTGTAAACAGCTTCCTCTCACCACAGCCTGTAAACAGCTTCCTCTCACCATGGCCTGTAAACAGCTTCCTCTCACCACAGCCTGTAAACAGCTTCCTCTCACCACGTCCTGTAAACAGCTTCCTCTCACCACAACCTGTAAACAGCTTCCTCTCACCATGGCCTGTAAACAGCTTCCTCTCACCATGGCCTGTAAACAGCTTCCTCTCACCACAGCCTGTAAACAGCTTCCTCTCACCACGGCCTGTAAACAGCTTCCTCTCACCATGGTTTTAAACAGCTTCCTCTCACCACGTCCTGTAAACAGCTTCCTCTCACCACAGCCTGTAAACAGCTTCCTCTCACCGTCCTGTAAACAGCTTCCTCTCACCACAGCCTGTAAACAGCTTCCTCTCACCATGGCCTGTAAACAGCTTCCTCTCACCACCACCTGTAAACAGCTTCCTCTCACCATGCCTGTAAACAGCTTCCTCTCACCATGGTCTGTAAACAGCTTCCTCTCACCATGTCCTGTAAACAGCTTCCTCTCACCATGTCCTGTAAACAGCTTCCTCTCACCATGGCCTGTAAACAGCTTCCTCTCACTATGGCCTGTAAACAACTTCCTCTCACCATGGCCTGTAAACAGCTTCCTCTCACCACAGCCTGTAAACAGCTTCCTCTCACCATGGCCTGTAAACAGCTTCCTCTCACCATGGCCTGTAAACAGCTTCCTCTCACCACAGCCTGTAAACAGCTTCCTCTCACCATGGCCTGTAAACAGCTTCCTCTCACCACAGCCTGTAAACAGCTTCCTCTCACCATGGCCTGTAAACAGCTTCCTCTCACCACGTCCTGTAAACAGCTTCCTCTCACCACAGCCTGTAAACAGCTTCCTCTCACCATGGCCTGTAAACAGCTTCCTCTCACCATGGCCTGTAAACAGCTTCCTCTCACCATGGCCTGTAAACAGCTTCCTCTCACCATGGCCTGTAAACAGCTTCCTCTCACCACGTCCTGTAAACAGCTTCCTCTCACCACGGCCTGTAAACAGCTTCCTCTCACCATGGCCTGTAAACAGCTTCCTCTCACCATGGTCTGTAAACAGCTTCCTCTCACCACAGCCTGTAAACAGCTTCCTCTCACCATGGCCTGTAAACAGCTTCCTCTCACCACAGCCTGTAAACAGCTTCCTCTCACCATGGCCTGTAAACAGCTTCCTCTCACCACGTCCTGTAAACAGCTTCCTCTCACCACAGCCTGTAAACAGCTTCCTCTCACCATGGCCTGTAAACAGCTTCCTCTCACCATGGCCTGTAAACAGCTTCCTCTCACCATGGCCTGTAAACAGCTTCCTCTCACCACAGCCTGTAAACAGCTTCCTCTCACCATGGCCTGTAAACAGCTTCCTCTCACCATGGTCTGTAAACAGCTTCCTCTCACCACAGCCTGTAAACAGCTTCCTCTCACCATGGCCTGTAAACAGCTTCCTCTCACCACAGCCTGTAAACAGCTTCCTCTCACCATGGCCTGTAAACAGCTTCCTCTCACCACGTCCTGTAAACAGCTTCCTCTCACCACAGCCTGTAAACAGCTTCCTCTCACCATGGCCTGTAAACAGCTTCCTCTCACCATGGCCTGTAAACAGCTTCCTCTCACCATGGCCTGTAAACAGCTTCCTCTCACCATGGCCTGTAAACAGCTTCCTCTCACCACGTCCTGTAAACAGCTTCCTCTCACCACGGCCTGTAAACAGCTTCCTCTCACCATGGCCTGTAAACAGCTTCCTCTCACCATGGTCTGTAAACAGCTTCCTCTCACCACAGCCTGTAAACAGCTTCCTCTCACCATGGCCTGTAAACAGCTTCCTCTCACCACAGCCTGTAAACAGCTTCCTCTCACCATGGCCTGTAAACAGCTTCCTCTCACCACGTCCTGTAAACAGCTTCCTCTCACCACAGCCTGTAAACAGCTTCCTCTCACCATGGCCTGTAAACAGCTTCCTCTCACCATGGCCTGTAAACAGCTTCCTCTCACCATGGCCTGTAAACAGCTTCCTCTCACCATGGCCTGTAAACAGCTTCCTCTCACCACGTCCTGTAAACAGCTTCCTCTCACCACGGCCTGTAAACAGCTTCCTCTCACCATGGCCTGTAAACAGCTTCCTCTCACCATGGTCTGTAAACAGCTTCCTCTCACCACAGCCTGTAAACAGCTTCCTCTCACCATGGCCTGTAAACAGCTTCCTCTCACCACAGCCTGTAAACAGCTTCCTCTCACCACGTCCTGTAAACAGCTTCCTCTCACCACAGCCTGTAAACAGCTTCCTCTCACCATGGCCTGTAAAAACAGCTTCCTCTCACCATGGCCTGTAAACAGCTTCCTCTCACCACAGCCTGTAAACAGCTTCCTCTCACCACGGCCTGTAAACAGCTTCCTCTCACCATGGTTTGTAAACAGCTTCCTCTCACCACGTCCTGTAAACAGCTTCCTCTCACCATGGCCTGTAAACAGCTTCCTCTCACCACGTCCTGTAAACAGCTTCCTCTCACCGTCCTGTAAACAGCTTCCTCTCACCACAGCCTGTAAACAGCTTCCTCTCACCATGGCCTGTAAACAGCTTCCTCTCACCATGGCCTGTAAACAGCTTCCTCTCACCACAGCCTGTAAACAGCTTCCTCTCACCACAGCCTGTAAACAGCTTCCTCTCACCATGGCCTGTAAACAGCTTCCTCTCACCACCACCTGTAAACAGCTTCCTCTCACCATGGCCTGTAAACAGCTTCCTCTCACCATGGCCTGTAAACAGCTTCCTCTCACCACGTCCTGTAAACAGCTTCCTCTCACCATGTCCTGTAAACAGCTTCCTCTCACCACGCCTGTAAACAGCTTCCTCTCACCATGTCCTGTAAACAGCTTCCTCTCACCACAGCCTGTAAACAGCTTCCTCTCACCATGGCCTGTAAACAGCTTCCTCTCACCACGTCCTGTAAACAGCTTCCTCTCACCACAGCCTGTAAACAGCTTCCTCTCACCATGGCCTGTAAACAGCTTCCTCTCACCATGGCCTGTAAACAGCTTCCTCTCACCACAGCCTGTAAACAGCTTCCTCTCACCATCCTGTAAACAGCTTCCTCTCACCACAGCCTCTCACCACGCCTGTAAACAGCTTCCTCTCACCATGGCCTGTAAACAGCTTCCTCTCACCACCACCTGTAAACAGCTTCCTCTCACCATGGCCTGTAAACAGCTTCCTCTCACCATGGCCTGTAAACAGCTTCCTCTCACCACGTCCTGTAAACAGCTTCCTCTCACCATGTCCTGTAAACAGCTTCCTCTCACCACGTCCTGTAAACAGCTTCCTCTCACCATGTCCTGTAAACAGCTTCCTCTCACCACAGCCTGTAAACAGCTTCCTCTCACCATGGCCTGTAAACAGCTTCCTCTCACCATGGCCTGTAAACAGCTTCCTCTCACCACGTCCTGTAAACAGCTTCCTCTCACCATGGCCTGTAAACAGCTTCCTCTCACCATGGCCTGTAAACAGCTTCCTCTCACCATGGCCTGTAAACAGCTTCCTCTCACCACAGCCTGTAAACAGCTTCCTCTCACCATGGTCTGTAAACAGCTTCCTCTCACCACAGCCTGTAAACAGCTTCCTCTCACCAAGGCCTGTAAACAGCTTCCTCTCACCACAGCCTGTAAACAGCTTCCTCTCACTACAGCCTGTAAACAGCTTCCTCTCACCATGGCCTGTAAACAGCTTCCTCTCACCATGGCCTGTAAACAGCTTCCTCTCACCATGGCCTGTAAACAGCTTCCTCTCACCACGTCCTGTAAACAGCTTCCTCTCACCACAGCCTGTAAACAGCTTCCTCTCACCATGGCCTGTAAACAGCTTCCTCTCACCATGGCCTGTAAACAGCTTCCTCTCACCATGGCCTGTAAACAGCTTCCTCTCACCATGGCCTGTAAACAGCTTCCTCTCACCACGTCCTGTAAACAGCTTCCTCTCACCACGGCCTGTAAACAGCTTCCTCTCACCATGGCCTGTAAACAGCTTCCTCTCACCATGGTCTGTAAACAGCTTCCTCTCACCACAGCCTGTAAACAGCTTCCTCTCACCATGGCCTGTAAACAGCTTCCTCTCACCACAGCCTGTAAACAGCTTCCTCTCACCACGTCCTGTAAACAGCTTCCTCTCACCACAACCTGTAAACAGCTTCCTCTCACCATGGCCTGTAAAACAGCTTCCTCTCACCATGGCCTGTAAACAGCTTCCTCTCACCACAGCCTGTAAACAGCTTCCTCTCACCACGGCCTGTAAACAGCTTCCTCTCACCATGGTTTGTAAACAGCTTCCTCTCACCACGCCTGTAAACAGCTTCCTCTCACCACAGCCTGTAAACAGCTTCCTCTCACCATCCTGTAAACAGCTTCCTCTCACCACAGCCTGTAAACAGCTTCCTCTCACCATGGCCTGTAAACAGCTTCCTCTCACCACCACCTGTAAACAGCTTCCTCTCACCATGGCCTGTAAACAGCTTCCTCTCACCATGGCCTGTAAACAGCTTCCTCTCACCACGTCCTGTAAACAGCTTCCTCTCACCATGTCCTGTAAACAGCTTCCTCTCACCATGGCCTGTAAACAGCTTCCTCTCACCACGTCCTGTAAACAGCTTCCTCTCACCATGGCCTGTAAACAGCTTCCTCTCACCATGGCCTGTAAACAGCTTCCTCTCACCACAGCCTGTAAACAGCTTCCTCTCACCACGTCCTGTAAACAGCTTCCTCTCACCACAGCCTGTAAACAGCTTCCTCTCACCATGGCCTGTAAACAGTTTCCTCTCACCACCACCTGTAAACAGCTTCCTCTCACCATGGCCTGTAAACAGCTTCCTCTCACCATGGCCTGTAAACAGCTTCCTCTCACCACGTCCTGTAAACAGCTTCCTCTCACCATGGCCTGTAAACAGCTTCCTCTCACCATGGCCTGTAAACAACTTTCTCTCACCATGGCCTGTAAACAGCTTCCTCTCACCACAGCCTGTAAACAGCTTCCTCTCACCGTGGTCTGTAAACATCTTCCTCTCAACGTGGTCTGTAAACATCTTCCTCACACCACAGCCTGTAAACAGCTTCCTCTCACCATGGCCTGTAAACAGCTTCCTCTCACCACAGCCTGTAAACAGCTCCCTCTCACCATGGCCTGTAAACAGCTTCCTCTCACCACGTCCTGTAAACAGCTTCCTCTCACCACAGCCTGTAAACAGCTTCCTCTCACCATGGCCTGTAAACAGCTTCCTCTCACCATGGCCTGTAAACAGCTTCCTCTCACCATGGCCTGTAAACAGCTTCCTCTCACCATGGCCTGTAAACAGCTTCCTCTCACCACGTCCTGTAAACAGCTTCCTCTCACCACGGCCTGTAAACAGCTTCCTCTCACCATGGCCTGTAAACAGCTTCCTCTCACCACGTCCTGTAAACAGCTTCCTCTCACCATGGCCTGTAAACAGCTTCCTCTCACCACGTCCTGTAAACAGCTTCCTCTCACCATGGCCTGTAAACAGCTTCCTCTCACCACGTCCTGTAAACAGCTTCCTCTCACCATGGCCTGTAAACAGCTTCCTCTCACCATGGCCTGTAAACAGCTTCCTCTCACCATGGCCTGTAAACAGCTTCCTCTCACCACAGCCTGTAAACAGCTTCCTCTCACCATGGTCTGTAAACAGCTTCCTCTCACCACAGCCTGTAAACAGCTTCCTCTCACCATGGCCTGTAAACAGCTTCCTCTCACCACAGCCTGTAAACAGCTTCCTCTCACCATGGCCTGTAAACAGCTTCCTCTCACCACGTCCTGTAAACAGCTTCCTCTCACCACAGCCTGTAAACAGCTTCCTCTCACCATGGCCTGTAAACAGCTTCCTCTCACCATGGCCTGTAAACAGCTTCCTCTCACCACGTCCTGTAAACAGCTTCCTCTCACCACGGCCTGTAAACAGCTTCCTCTCACCATGGCCTGTAAACAGCTTCCTCTCACCACGTCCTGTAAACAGCTTCCTCTCACCATGGCCTGTAAACAGCTTCCTCTCACCATGGCCTGTAAACAGCTTCCTCTCACCACAGCCTGTAAACAGCTTCCTCTCACCTCGTCCTGTAAACAGCTTCCTCTCACCACAGCCTGTAAACAGCTTCCTCTCACCATGGCCTGTAAACAGCTTCCTCTCACCATGGCCTGTAAACAGCTTCCTCTCACCACAGCCTGTAAACAGCTTCCTCTCACCACGTCCTGTAAACAGCTTCCTCTCACCACACCTGTAAACAGCTTCCTCTCACCATGGCCTGTAAACAGCTTCCTCTCACCATGGCCTGTAAACAGCTTCCTCTCACCACGTCCTGTAAACAGCTTCCTCTCACCATGTCCTGTAAACAGCTTCCTCTCACCACGTCCTGTAAACAGCTTCCTCTCACCATGTCCTGTAAACAGCTTCCTCTCACCACAACCTGTAAACAGCTTCCTCTCACCATGGCCTGTAAACAGCTTCCTCTCACCATGGCCTGTAAACAGCTTCCTCTCACCACGTCCTGTAAACAGCTTCCTCTCACCATGGCCTGTAAACAGCTTCCTCTCACCATGGCCTGTAAACAGCTTCCTCTCACCATGGCCTGTAAACAGCTTCCTCTCACCATGGCCTGTAAACAGCTTCCTCTCACCACGTCCTGTAAACAGCTTCCTCTCACCACGGCCTGTAAACAGCTTCCTCTCACCATGGCCTGTAAACAGCTTCCTCTCACCATGGTCTGTAAACAGCTTCCTCTCACCACAGCCTGTAAACAGCTTCCTCTCACCATGGCCTGTAAACAGCTTCCTCTCACCACAGCCTGTAAACAGCTTCCTCTCACCACGTCCTGTAAACAGCTTCCTCTCACCACAACCTGTAAACAGCTTCCTCTCACCATGGCCTGTAAAACAGATTCCTCTCACCATGGCCTGTAAACAGCTTCCTCTCACCACAGCCTGTAAACAGCTTCCTCTCACCACGGCCTGTAAACAGCTTCCTCTCACCATGGTTTTTAAACAGCTTCCTCTCACCACGTCCTGTAAACAGCTTCCTCTCACCATGGTTGTAAACAGCTTCCTCTCACCACGTCCTGTAAACAGCTTCCTCTCACCATGGCCTGTAAACAGCTTCCTCTCACCACGTCTGTAAACAGCTTCCTCTCACCATGGCCTGTAAACAGCTTCCTCTCACCATGGCCTGTAAACAGCTTTCTCTCACCATGGCCTGTAAACAGCTTCCTCTCACCACAGCCTGTAAACAGCTTCCTCTCACCATGGTCTGTAAACAGCTTCCTCTCACCACAGCCTGTAAACAGCTTCCTCTCACCAAGGCCTGTAAACAGCTTCCTCTCACCACAGCCTGTAAACAGCTTCCTCTCACCATGGCCTGTAAACAGCTTCCTCTCACCACGTCCTGTAAACAGCTTCCTCTCACCACAGCCTGTAAACAGCTTCCTCTCACCATGGCCTGTAAACAGCTTCCTCTCACCATGGCCTGTAAACAGCTTCCTCTCACCACGTCCTGTAAACAGCTTCCTCTCACCACGGCCTGTAAACAGCTTCCTCTCACCATGGCCTGTAAACAGCTTCCTCTCACCACGTCCTGTAAACAGCTTCCTCTCACCATGGCCTGTAAACAGCTTCCTCTCACCATCGCCTGTAAACAGCTTCCTCTCACCACAGCCTGTAAACAGCTTCCTCTCACCTGTCCTGTAAACAGCTTCCTCTCACCACAGCCTGTAAACAGCTTCCTCTCACCATGGCCTGTAAACAGCTTCCTCTCACCATGGCCTGTAAACAGCTTCCTCTCACCACAGCCTGTAAACAGCTTCCTCTCACCTCGTCCTGTAAACAGCTTCCTCTCACCACCACCTGTAAACAGCTTCCTCTCACCATGGCCTGTAAACAGCTTCCTCTCACCATGGTCTGTAAACAGCTTCCTCTCACCACGTCCTGTAAACAGCTTCCTCTCACCATGTCCTGTAAACAGCTTCCTCTCACCACGTCCTGTAAACCGCTTCCTCTCACCATGTCCTGTAAACAGCTTCCTCTCACTACAGCCTGTAAACAGCTTCCTCTCACCATGGCCTGTAAACAGCTTCCTCTCACCATGGCCTGTAAACAGCTTCCTCTCACCACGTCGTGTAAACAGCTTCCTCTCAAAATGGCCTGTAAACAGCTTCCTCTCACTATGGCCTGTAAACAACTTTCTCTCACCATGGCCTGTAAACAGCTTCCTCTTACCACAGCCTGTAAACAGCTTCCTCTCACTGTGGTCTGTAAACATCTTCCTCACACCACAGCCTGTAAACAGCTTCCTCTCACCAAGGCCTGTAAACAGCTTCCTCTCACCACAGCCTGTAAACAGCTTCCTCTCACCACAGCCTGTAAACAGCTTCCTCTCACCATGGCCTGTAAACAGCTTCCTCTCACCATGGCATGTAACAGCTTCCTCTCACCATGAACTGTAAACAGCTTCCTCTCACCTCGTCTGGTAAACAGCTTCCTCTCACTACAGCCTGTAAACAGCTTCCTCTCACCATGGCCTGTAAACAGCTTCCTCTCACCACAGCCTGTAAACAGCTTCCTCTCACCACGTCCTGTAAACAGCTTCCTCTCACCACAACCTGTAAACAGCTTCCTCTCACCATGGCCTGTAAAACAGCTTCCTCTCACCATGGCCTGTAAACAGCTTCCCCTCACCACAGCCTGTAAACAGCTTCCTCTCACCACGGCCTGTAAACAGCTTCCTCTCACCATGGTTTTTAAACAGCTTCCTCTCACCACGTCCTGTAAACAGCTTCCTCTCACCATGGTTTTTAAACAGCTTCCTCTCACCACGTCCTGTAAACAGCTTCCTCTCACCATGGCCTGTAAACAGCTTCCTCTCACCACGTCGTGTAAACAGCTTCCTCTCAAAATGGCCTGTAAACAGCTTCCTCTCACTATGGCCTGTAAACAGCTTCCTCTCACCACAGCCTGTAAACAGCTTCCTCTCACCATGGCCTGTAAACAGCTTCCTCTCACCACCCTGTAAACAGCTTCCTCTCACCATGAACTGTAAACAGCTTCCTCTCACCATGGTCTGTAAACAGCTTCCTCTCACCACGTCCTGTAAACAGCTTCCTCTCACCATGTCCTGTAAACAGCTTCCTCTCACCACGTCCTGTAAACCGCTTCCTCTCACCATGTCCTGTAAACAGCTTCCTCTCTCTACAGCCTGTAAACAGCTTCCTCTCACCATGGCCTGTAAACAGCTTCCTCTTACCACAGCCTGTAAACAGCTTCCTCTCACCGTGGTCTGTAAACATCTTCCTCACACCACAGCCTGTAAACAGCTTCCTCTCACCAAGGCCTGTAAACAGCTTCCTCTCACCACAGCCTGTAAACAGCTTCCTCTCACCACAGCCTGTAAACAGCTTCCTCTCACCATGGCCTGTAAACAGCTTCCTCTCACCATGGCATGTAACAGCTTCCTCTCACCATGAACTGTAAACAGCTTCCTCTCACCTCGTCCTGTAAACAGCTTCCTCTCACTACAGCCTGTAAACAGCTTCCTCTCACCATGGCCTGTAAACAGCTTCCTCTCACCATGGCCTGTAAACAGCTTCCTCTCACCACGTCCTGTAAACAGCTTCCTCTCACCACGGCCTGTAAACAGCTTCCTCTCACCATGGCCTGTAAACATTTTCCTCTCACCATGGTCTGTAAACAGCTTCCTCTCACCACAGCCTGTAAACAGCTTCCTCTCACCATGGCCTGTAAACAGCTTCCTCTCACCACAGCCTGTAAACAGCTTCCTCTCACCACGTCCTGTAAACAGCTTCCTCTCACCACAACCTGTAAACAGCTTCCTCTCACCATGGCCTGTAAAAACAGCTCCTCTCACCATGGCCTGTAAACAGCTTCCTCTCACCACAGCCTGTAAACAGCTTCCTCTCACCACGGCCTGTAAACAGCTTCCTCTCACCATGGTTTTTAAACACCTTCCTCTCACCACGTCCTGTAAACAGCTTCCTCTCACCACAGCCTGTAAACAGCTTCCTCTCAACTCGTCCTGTAAACAGCTTCCTCTCACCACAGCCTGTAAACAGCTTCCTCTCACCATGGCCTGTAAACAGCTTCCTCTCACCACCACCTGTAAACAGCTTCCTCTCACCATGAACTGTAAACAGCTTCCTCTCACCATGGTCTGTAAACAGCTTCCTCTCACCACGTCCTGTAAACAGCTTCCTCTCACCATGTCCTGTAAACAGCTTCCTCTCACCATGGCCTGTAAACAGCTTCCTCTCACCACGTCGTGTAAACAGCTTCCTCTCAAAATGGCCTGTAAACAGCTTCCTCTCACTATGGCCTGTAAACAACTTTCTCTCACCATGGCCTGTAAACAGCTTCCTCTCACCACAGCCTGTAAACAGCTTCCTCTCAATGGTCTGTAAACAGCTTCCTCTCACCACAGCCTGTAAACAGCTTCCTCTCACCACAGCCTGTAAACAGCTTCCTCTCACCATGGCCTGTAAACAGCTTCCTCTCACCATGGTCTGTAAACAGCTTCCTCTCACCACAGCCTGTAAACAGCTTCCTCTCACCATGGCCTGTAAACAGCTTCCTCTCACCACAGCCTGTAAACAGCTTCCTCTCACCACGTCCTGTAAACAGCTTCCTCTCACCACAACCTGTAAACAGCTTCCTCTCACCATGGCCTGTAGAAAACAGCTTCCTCTCACCATGGCCTGTAAACAGCTTCCGCTCACCACAGCCTGTAAACAGCTTCCTCTCACCACGGCCTGTAAACAGCTTCCTCTCACCATGGTTTTAAACAGCTTCCTCTCACCACGTCCTGTAAACAGCTTCCTCTCACCATGGTTTGTAAACAGCTTCCTCTCACCACGTCCTGTAAACAGCTTCCTCTCACCATGGCCTGTAAACAGCTTCCTCTCACCACGTCCTGTAAACAGCTTCCTCTCAAAATGGCCTGTAAACAGCTTCCTCTCACCATGGCCTGTAAACAGCTTTCTCTCACCATGGCCTGTAAACAGCTTCCTCTCACCACAGCCTGTAAACAGCTTCCTCTCACCATGGTCTGTAAACAGCTTCCTCTCACCACAGCCTGTAAACAGCTTCCTCTCACTACAGCCTGTAAACAGCTTCCTCTCACCATGGCCTGTAAACAGCTTCCTCTCACCACGTCCTGTAAACAGCTTCCTCTCACCACAGCCTGTAAACAGCTTCCTCTCACCATGGCCTGTAAACAGCTTCCTCTCACCATGGCCTGTAAACAGCTTCCTCTCACCATGGCCTGTAAACAGCTTCCTCTCACCACAGCCTGTAAACAGCTTCCTCTCACCATGGCCTGTAAACATCTTCCTCTCACCATGGCCTGTAAACAGCTTCCTCTCACCACAGCCTGTAAACAGCTTCCTCTCACCACGTCCTGTAAACAGCTTCCTCTCACCACAGCCTGTAAACAGCTTCCTCTCACCATGGCCTGTAAACAGCTTCCTCTCACCATGGTCTGTAAACAGCTTCCTCTCACCACAGCCTGTAAACAGCTTCCTCTCACCATGGCCTGTAAACAGCTTCCTCTCACCACAGCCTGTAAACAGCTTCCTCTCACCACGTCCTGTAAACAGCTTCCTCTCACCATGGTTTGTAAACAGCTTCCTCTCACCACGTCCTGTAAACAGCTTCCTCTCACCATGGCCTGTAAACAGCTTCCTCTCACCACGTCCTGTAAACAGCTTCCTCTCACCATGGCCTGTAAACAGCTTCCTCTCACCATGGCCTGTAAACAGCTTCCTCTCACCATGGCCTGTAAACAGCTTCCTCTCACCACAGCCTGTAAACAGCTTCCTCTCACCATGGTCTGTAAACAGCTTCCTCTCACCACAGCCTGTAAACAGCTTCCTCTCACCAAGGCCTGTAAACAGCTTCCTCTCACCACAGCCTGTAAACAGCTTCCTCTCACCATGACCTGTAAACAGCTTCCTCTCACCTCGTCCTGTAAACAGCTTCCTCTCACTACAGCCTGTAAACAGCTTCCTCTCACCATGGCCTGTAAACAGCTTCCTCTCACCATGGCCTGTAAACAGCTTCCTCTCACCACGTCCTGTAAACAGCTTCCTCTCACCACGGCCTGTAAACAGCTTCCTCTCACCATGGCCTGTAAAACAGCTTCCTCTCACCATGGCCTGTAAACAGCTTCCTCTCACCACAGCCTGTAAACAGCTTCCTCTCACCACGTCCTGTAAACAGCTTCCTCTCACCATGGCCTGTAAACAGCTTCCTCTCACCATCGCCTGTAAACAGCTTCCTCTCACCACAGCCTGTAAACAGCTTCCTCTCAACTCGTCCTGTAAACAGCTTCCTCTCACCACAGCCTGTAAACAGCTTCCTCTCACCATGGCCTGTAAACAGCTTCCTCTCAACATGGCCTGTAAACAGCTTCCTCTCACCACAGCCTGTAAACAGCTTCCTCTCACCTCGTCCTGTAAACAGCTTCCTCTCACCACCACCTGTAAACAGCTTCCTCTCACCATGAACTGTAAACAGCTTCCTCTCACCATGGTCTGTAAACAGCTTCCTCTCACCACGTCCTGTAAACAGCTTCCTCTCACCATGTCCTGTAAACAGCTTCCTCTCACCACGTCCTGTAAACAGCTTCCTCTCACCATGTCCTGTAAACAGCTTCCTCTCACCACAGCCTGTAAACAGCTTCCTCTCACCATGGCCTGTAAACAGCTTCCTCTCACCATGGCCTGTAAACAGCTTCCTCTCACCACGTCCTGTAAACAGCTTCCTCTCACCATGGCCTGTAAACAGCTTCCTCTCACCATGGCCTGTAAACAGCTTCCTCTCACCATGGCCTGTAAACAGCTTCCTCTCACCACAGCCTGTAAACAGCTTCCTCTCACCATGGTCTGTAAACAGCTTCCTCTCACCACAGCCTGTAAACAGCTTCCTCTCACCAAGGCCTGTAAACAGCTTCCTCTCACCACAGCCTGTAAACAGCTTCCTCTCACCACAGCCTGTAAACAGCTTCCTCTCACCATGGTCTGTAAACAGCTTCCTCTCACCACGTCCTGTAAACAGCTTCCTCTCACCATGTCCTGTAAACAGCTTCCTCTCACCACGTCCTGTAAACAGCTTCCTCTCACCATGTCCTGTAAACAGCTTCCTCTCACCACAGCCTGTAAACAGCTTCCTCTCACCATGGCCTGTAAACAGCTTCCTCTCACCACAGCCTGTAAACAGCTTCCTCTCACCACGTCCTGTAAACAGCTTCCTCTCACCACAACCTGTAAACAGCTTCCTCTCACCATGGCCTGTAAACAGCTTCCTCTCACCATGGCCTGTAAACAGCTTCCTCTCACCAAAGCCTGTAAACAGCTTCCTCTCACCACGGCCTGTAAACAGCTTCCTCTCACCATGGTTGTAAACAGCTTCCTCTCACCACGTCCTGTAAACAGCTTCCTCTCACCATGGTTTGTAAACAGCTTCCTCTCACCACGTCCTGTAAACAGCTTCCTCTCACCATGGCCTGTAAACAGCTTCCTCTCACCACGTCCTGTAAACAGCTTCCTCTCACCATGGCCTGTAAACAGCTTCCTCTCACCATGGCCTGTAAACAGCTTCCTCTCACCATGGCCTGTAAACAGCTTCCTCTCACCACAGCCTGTAAACAGCTTCCTCTCACCATGGTCTGTAAACAGCTTCCTCTCACCACAGCCTGTAAACAGCTTCCTCTCACCAAGGCCTGTAAACAGCTTCCTCTCACCACAGCCTGTAAACAGCTTCCTCTCACCATGGCCTGTAAACAGCTTCCTCTCACCACGTCCTGTAAACAGCTTCCTCTCACCACAGCCTGTAAACAGCTTCCTCTCACCATGGCCTGTAAACAGCTTCCTCTCACCATGGCCTGTAAACAGCTTCCTCTCACCACGTCCTGTAAACAGCTTCCTCTCACCACGGCCTGTAAACAGCTTCCTCTCACCATGGCCTGTAAACAGCTTCCTCTCACCACGTCCTGTAAACAGCTTCCTCTCACCATGGCCTGTAAACAGCTTCCTCTCACCATGCCTGTAAACAGCTTCCTCTCACCACAGCCTGTAAACAGCTTCCTCTCACCACAGCCTGTAAACAGCTTCCTCTCACCATGGCCTGTAAACAGCTTCCTCTCACCACGTCCTGTAAACAGCTTCCTCTCACCACAGCCTGTAAACAGCTTCCTCTCACCATGGCCTGTAAACAGCTTCCTCTCACCATGGCCTGTAAACAGCTTCCTCTCACCACGTCCTGTAAACAGCTTCCTCTCACCACGGCCTGTAAACAGCTTCCTCTCACCATGGCCTGTAAACAGCTTCCTCTCACCATGGCCTGTAAACAGCTTCCTCTCACCACAGCCTGTAAACAGCTTCCTCTCACCACGTCCTGTAAACAGCTTCCTCTCACCATGGTTGTAAACAGCTTCCTCTCACCATCGCCTGTAAACAGCTTCCTCTCACCACAGCCTGTAAACAGCTTCCTCTCACCACGTCCTGTAAACAGCTTCCTCTCACCACAGCCTGTAAACAGCTTCCTCTCACCATGGCCTGTAAACAGCTTCCTCTCACCATGGCCTGTAAACAGCTTCCTCTCACCACAGCCTGTAAACAGCTTCCTCTCACCACGTCCTGTAAACAGCTTCCTCTCACCACACCTGTAAACAGCTTCCTCTCACCATGGCCTGTAAACAGCTTCCTCTCACCATGGTCTGTAAACAGCTTCCTCTCACCACGTCCTGTAAACAGCTTCCTCTCACCATGTCCTGTAAACAGCTTCCTCTCACCACGTCCTGTAAACAGCTTCCTCTCACCATGTCCTGTAAACAGCTTCCTCTCACCACAGCCTGTAAACAGCTTCCTCTCACCATGGCCTGTAAACAGCTTCCTCTCACCATGGCCTGTAAACAGCTTCCTCTCACCACGTCCTGTAAACAGCTTCCTCTCACCATGGCCTGTAAACAGCTTCCTCTCACCATGGCCTGTAAACAGCTTCCTCTCACCATGGCCTGTAAACAGCTTCCTCTCACCACAGCCTGTAAACAGCTTCCTCTCACCATGGTCTGTAAACAGCTTCCTCTCACCACAGCCTGTAAACAGCTTCCTCTCACCAAGGCCTGTAAACAGCTTCCTCTCACCACAGCCTGTAAACAGCTTCCTCTCACTACAGCCTGTAAACAGCTTCCTCTCACCATGGTCTGTAAACAGCTTCCTCTCACCACGTCCTGTAAACAGCTTCCTCTCACCATGTCCTGTAAACAGCTTCCTCTCACCACGTCCTGTAAACCGCTTCCTCTCACCATGTCCTGTAAACAGCTTCCTCTCACCACAGCCTGTAAACAGCTTCCTCTCACCATGGCCTGTAAACAGCTTCCTCTCACCACAGCCTGTAAACAGCTTCCTCTCACCACGTCCTGTAAACAGCTTCCTCTCACCACAACCTGTAAACAGCTTCCTCTCACCATGGCCTGTAAAAACAGCTTCCTCTCACCATGGCCTGTAAACAGCTTCCTCTCACCACAGCCTGTAAACAGCTTCCTCTCACCACGGCCTGTAAACAGCTTCCTCTCACCATGGTTTGTAAACAGCTTCCTCTCACCACGTCCTGTAAACAGCTTCCTCTCACCATGGCCTGTAAACAGCTTCCTCTCACCACGTCCTGTAAACAGCTTCCTCTCACCATGGCCTGTAAACAGCTTCCTCTCACCACGTCCTGTAAACAGCTTCCTCTCACCATGGCCTGTAAACAGCTTCCTCTCACCATGGCCTGTAAACAGCTTCCTCTCACCATGGCCTGTAAACAGCTTCCTCTCACCACAGCCTGTAAACAGCTTCCTCTCACCATGGTCTGTAAACAGCTTCCTCTCACCACAGCCTGTAAACAGCTTCCTCTCACCATGGCCTGTAAACAGCTTCCTCTCACCACAGCCTGTAAACAGCTTCCTCTCACCATGGCCTGTAAACAGCTTCCTCTCACCACGTCCTGTAAACAGCTTCCTCTCACCACAGCCTGTAAACAGCTTCCTCTCACCATGGCCTGTAAACAGCTTCCTCTCACCATGGCCTGTAAACAGCTTCCTCTCACCACGTCCTGTAAACAGCTTCCTCTCACCACGGCCTGTAAACAGCTTCCTCTCACCATGGCCTGTAAACAGCTTCCTCTCACCACGTCCTGTAAACAGCTTCCTCTCACCATGGCCTTTAAACAGCTTCCTCTCACCATGGCCTGTAAACAGCTTCCTCTCACCACAGCCTGTAAACAGCTTCCTCTCACCTCGTCCTGTAAACAGCTTCCTCTCACCACAGCCTGTAAACAGCTTCCTCTCACCATGGCCTGTAAACAGCTTCCTCTCACCATGGCCTGTAAACAGCTTCCTCTCACCACAGCCTGTAAACAGCTTCCTCTCACCGTCCTGTAAACAGCTTCCTCTCACCACACCTGTAAACAGCTTCCTCTCACCATGGCCTGTAAACAGCTTCCTCTCACCATGGTCTGTAAACAGCTTCCTCTCACCACGTCCTGTAAACAGCTTCCTCTCACCATGTCCTGTAAACAGCTTCCTCTCACCACGTCCTGTAAACAGCTTCCTCTCACCATGTCCTGTAAACAGCTTCCTCTCACCACAGCCTGTAAACAGCTTCCTCTCACCATGGCCTGTAAACAGCTTCCTCTCACCATGGCCTGTAAACAGCTTCCTCTCACCACGTCCTGTAAACAGCTTCCTCTCACCATGGCCTGTAAACAGCTTCCTCTCACCATGGCCTGTAAACAGCTTCCTCTCACCATGGCCTGTAAACAGCTTCCTCTCACCATGGCCTGTAAACAGCTTCCTCTCACCACGTCCTGTAAACAGCTTCCTCTCACCACGGCCTGTAAACAGCTTCCTCTCACCATGGCCTGTAAACAGCTTCCTCTCACCATGGTCTGTAAACAGCTTCCTCTCACCACAGCCTGTAAACAGCTTCCTCTCACCATGGCCTGTAAACAGCTTCCTCTCACCACAGCCTGTAAACAGCTTCCTCTCACCACGTCCTGTAAACAGCTTCCTCTCACCACAACCTGTAAACAGCTTCCTCTCACCATGGCCTGTAAACAGATTCCTCTCACCATGGCCTGTAAACAGCTTCCTCTCACCACAGCCTGTAAACAGCTTCCTCTCACCACGGCCTGTAAACAGCTTCCTCTCACCATGGTTTGTAAACAGCTTCCTCTCACCACGTCCTGTAAACAGCTTCCTCTCACCATGGCCTGTAAACAGCTTCCTCTCACCACGTCCTGTAAACAGCTTCCTCTCACCATGGCCTGTAAACAGCTTCCTCTCACCACGTCCTGTAAACAGCTTCCTCTCACCATGGCCTGTAAACAGCTTCCTCTCACCATGGCCTGTAAACAGCTTCTCTCACCATGGCCTGTAAACAGCTTCCTCTCACCACAGCCTGTAAACAGCTTCCTCTCACCATGGTCTGTAAACAGCTTCCTCTCACCACAGCCTGTAAACAGCTTCCTCTCACCAAGGCCTGTAAACAGCTTCCTCTCACCACAGCCTGTAAACAGCTTCCTCTCACCATGGCCTGTAAACAGCTTCCTCTCACCACGTCCTGTAAACAGCTTCCTCTCACCACGGCCTGTAAACAGCTTCCTCTCACCATGGCCTGTAAACAGCTTCCTCTCACCACGTCCTGTAAACAGCTTCCTCTCACCATGGCCTGTAAACAGCTTCCTCTCACCATGCCTGTAAACAGCTTCCTCTCACCACAGCCTGTAAACAGCTTCCTCTCACCACGTCCTGTAAACAGCTTCCTCTCACCACAGCCTGTAAACAGCTTCCTCTCACCATGGCCTGTAAACAGCTTCCTCTCACCATGGCCTGTAAACAGCTTCCTCTCACCACAGCCTGTAAACAGCTTCCTCTCACCATGGTCTGTAAACAGCTTCCTCACACCACAGCCTGTAAACATCTTCCTCTCACCACAGCCTGTAAACAGCTTCCTCTCACCATGGCCTGTAAACAGCTTCCTCTCACCATGGCCTGTAAACAGCTTCCTCTCACCACGTCCTGTAAACAGCTTCCTCTCACCACGGCCTGTAAACAGCTTCCTCTCACCATGGCCTGTAAACAGCTTCCTCTCACCACGTCCTGTAAACAGCTTCCTCTCACCATGGCCTGTAAACAGCTTCCTCTCACCATGGCCTGTAAACAGCTTCCTCTCACCACAGCCTGTAAACAGCTTCCTCTCACCACGTCCTGTAAACAGCTTCCTCTCACCACAGCCTGTAAACAGCTTCCTCTCACCATGGCCTGTAAACAGCTTCCTCTCACCATGGCCTGTAAACAGCTTCCTCTCACCACAGCCTGTAAACAGCTTCCTCTCACACGTCCTGTAAACAGCTTCCTCTCACCACACCTGTAAACAGCTTCCTCTCACCATGGCCTGTAAACAGCTTCCTCTCACCATGGTCTGTAAACAGCTTCCTCTCACCACGTCCTGTAAACAGCTTCCTCTCACCATGTCCTGTAAACAGCTTCCTCTCACCACGTCCTGTAAACAGCTTCCTCTCACCATGTCCTGTAAACAGCTTCCTCTCACCACAGCCTGTAAACAGCTTCCTCTCACCATGGCCTGTAAACAGCTTCCTCTCACCATGGCCTGTAAACAGCTTCCTCTCACCACGTCCTGTAAACAGCTTCCTCTCACCATGGCCTGTAAACAGCTTCCTCTCACCATGGCCTGTAAACAGCTTCCTCTCACCATGGCCTGTAAACAGCTTCCTCTTACCATGGCCTGTAAACAGCTTCCTCTCACCACGTCCTGTAAACAGCTTCCTCTCACCACGGCCTGTAAACAGCTTCCTCTCACCATGGCCTGTAAACAGCTTCCTCTCACCATGGTCTGTAAACAGCTTCCTCTCACCACAGCCTGTAAACAGCTTCCTCTCACCATGGCCTGTAAACAGCTTCCTCTCACCACAGCCTGTAAACAGCTTCCTCTCACCACGTCCTGTAAACAGCTTCCTCTCACCACAACCTGTAAACAGCTTCCTCTCACCATGGCCTGTAGAAAACAGCTTCCTCTCACCATGGCCTGTAAACAGCTTCCTCTCACCACAGCCTGTAAACAGCTTCCTCTCACCACGGCCTGTAAACAGCTTCCTCTCACCATGGTTTTTAAACAGCTTCCTCTCACCACGTCCTGTAAACAGCTTCCTCTCACCATGGCCTGTAAACAGCTTCCTCTCACCACGTCCTGTAAACAGCTTCCTCTCACCATGGCCTGTAAACAGCTTCCTCTCACCACGTCCTGTAAACAGCTTCCTCTCACCATGGCCTGTAAACAGCTTCCTCTCACCATGGCCTGTAAACAGCTTCCTCTCACCATGGCCTGTAAACAGCTTCCTCTCACCACAGCCTGTAAACAGCTTCCTCTCACCATGGTCTGTAAACAGCTTCCTCTCACCACAGCCTGTAAACAGCTTCCTCTCACCACGGCCTGTAAACAGCTTCCTCTCACCACAGCCTGTAAACAGCTTCCTCTCACCATGCCTGTAAACAGCTTCCTCTCACCAAGTCCTGTAAACAGCTTCCTCTCACCACGGCCTGTAAACAGCTTCCTCTCACCATGGCCTGTAAACAGCTTCCTCTCACCACGCCTGTAAACAGCTTCCTCTCACCATGGCCTGTAAACAGCTTCCTCTCACCATGGCCTGTAAACAGCTTCCTCTCACCATGCCTGTAAACAGCTTCCTCTCACCACGTCCTGTAAACAGCTTCCTCTCACCACAGCCTGTAAACAGCTTCCTCTCACCATGGCCTGTAAACAGCTTCCTCTCACCATGGCTGTAAACAGCTTCCTCTCACCACAGCCTGTAAACAGCTTCCTCTCACCATGGCCTGTAAACAGCTTCTCTCACCACAGCCTGTAAACAGCTTCCTCTCACCACAGCCTGTAAACAGCTTCCTCTCACCATGGCCTGTAAACAGCTTCCTCTCACCATGGCCTGTAAACAGCTTCCTCTCACCACGTCCTGTAAACAGCTTCCTCTCACCACGGCCTGTAAACAGCTTCCTCTCACCATGGCCTGTAAACAGCTTCCTCTCACCAGTCCTGTAAACAGCTTCCTCTCACCAGGCCTGTAAACAGCTTCCTCTCACCATGGCCTGTAAACAGCTTCCTCTCACCACAGCCTGTAAACAGCTTCCTCTCACCATCGTCCTGTAAACAGCTTCCTCTCACCACAGCCTGTAAACAGCTTCCTCTCACCATGGCTGTAAACAGCTTCCTCTCACCATGGCCTGTAAACAGCTTCCTCACACCACAGCCTGTAAACAGCTTCCTCTCAACTCGTCCTGTAAACAGCTTCCTCTCACCACACCTGTAAACAGCTTCCTCTCACCATGCCTGTAAACAGCTTCCTCTCACCATGGTCTGTAAACAGCTTCCTCTCACCACGTCCTGTAAACAGCTTCCTCTCACCATGTCCTGTAAACAGCTTCCTCTCACCACGCCTGTAAACAGCTTCCTCTCACCATGTCCTGTAAACAGCTTCCTCTCACCACAGCCTGTAAACAGCTTCCTCTCACCATGGCCTGTAAACAGCTTCCTCTCACCATGGCCTGTAAACAGCTTCCTCTCACCACGTCTGTAAACAGCTTCCTCTCAAATGGCCTGTAAACAGCTTCCTCTCACCATGGCCTGTAAACAGCTTCTCTCACCATGGCCTGTAAACAGCTTCCTCTCACCACAGCCTGTAAACAGCTTCCTCTCACCATGGCTCTGTAAACAGCTTCCTCTCACCACAGCCTGTAAACAGCTTCCTCTCACCAAGGCCTGTAAACAGCTTCCTCTCACCACAGCCTGTAAACAGCTTCCTCTCACCATGGCCTGTAAACAGCTTCCTCTCACCATGGCCTGTAACAGCTTCCTCTCACCATGAACTGTAAACAGCTTCCTCTCACCATGGTCCTGTAAACAGCTTCCTCTCACCACAGCCTGTAAACAGCTTCCTCTCACCATGGCCTGTAAACAGCTTCCTCTCACCACAGCCTGTAAACAGCTTCCTCTCACCACTCCTGTAAACAGCTTCCTCTCACCACAACTGTAAACAGCTTCCTCTCACCATGGCCTGTAAAACAGCTTCCTCTCACCATGGCCTGTAAACAGCTTCCTCTCACCACAGCCTGTAAACAGCTTCCTCTCACCACGGCCTGTAAACAGCTTCCTCTCACCATGGTTTGTAAACAGCTTCCTCTCACCACGTCCTGTAAACAGCTTCCTCTCACCATGGTTTAAACAGCTTCCTCTCACCACGTCCTGTAAACAGCTTCCTCTCACCATGGCCTGTAAACAGCTTCCTCTCACCACGTCGTGTAAACAGCTTCCTCTCAAAATGGCCTGTAAACAGCTTCCTCTCACTATGGCCTGTAAACAGCTTCCTCTCACCACAGCCTGTAAACAGCTTCCTCTCACCATGGCATGTAAACAGTTTCCTCTCACCACACCTGTAACAGCTTCCTCTCACCATGAACTGTAAACAGCTTCCTCTCACCATGGTCCTGTAAACAGCTTCCTCTCACCACGTCCTGTAAACAGCTTCCTCTCACCATGTCCTGTAAACAGCTTCCTCTCACCACGTCCTGTAAACAGCTTCCTCTCACCATGTCCTGTAAACAGCTTCCTCTCACTACAGCCTGTAAACAGCTTCCTCTCACCATGGCCTGTAAACAGCTTCCTCTCACCACAGCCTGTAAACAGCTTCCTCTCACCATGGTCTGTAAACAGCTTCCTCTCACCACAGCCTGTAAACAGCTTCCTCTCACCATGGTCTGTAAACAGCTTCCTCTCACCACAGCCTGTAAACAGCTTCCTCTCACTACAGCCTGTAAACAGCTTCCTCTCACCATGGCCTGTAAACAGCTTCCTCTCACCATGGCTGTAAACAGCTTCCTCTCACCATGGCCTGTAAACAGCTTCCTCTCACCTCGTCCTGTAAACAGCTTCCTCTCACCACAGCCTGTAAACAGCTTCCTCTCACCATGGCCTGTAAACAGCTTCCTCTCACCATGGCCTGTAAACAGCTTCCTCTCACCACGTCCTGTAAACAGCTTCCTCTCACCACGGCCTGTAAACAGCTTCCTCTCACCATGGCCTGTAAACAGCTTCCTCTCACCATGGTCTGTAAACAGCTTCCTCTCACCCAGCCTGTAAACAGCTTCCTCTCACCATGGCCTGTAAACAGCTTCCTCTCACCACAGCCTGTAAACAGCTTCCTCTCACCACGTCCTGTAAACAGCTTCCTCTCACCACACCTGTAAACAGCTTCCTCTCACCATGGCCTGTAAAACAGTTCCTCTCACCATGGCCTGTAAACAGCTTCCTCTCACCACACCTGTAAACAGCTTCCTCACACCACGGCCTGTAAACAGCTTCCTCTCACCATGGCTTTAAACAGCTTCCTCTCACCACGTCCTGTAAACAGCTTCCTCTCACCACAGCCTGTAAACAGCTTCCTCTCAACTCGTCCTGTAAACAGCTTCCTCTCACCACAGCCTGTAAACAGCTTCCTCTCACCATGGCCTGTAAACAGTTCCTCTCACCACCACCTGTAAACAGCTTCCTCTCACCATGAACTGTAAACAGCTTCCTCTCACCATGGTCTGTAAACAGCTTCCTCTCACCACGTCCTGTAAACAGCTTCCTCTCACCATGTCCTGTAAACAGCTTCCTCTCACCATGGCCTGTAAACAGCTTCCTCTCACCACGTCCTGTAAACAGCTTCCTCTCACCATGGCCTGTAAACAGCTTCCTCTCACCATGGCCTGTAAACAATTTCTCTCACCATGGCCTGTAAACAGCTTCCTCTCACCACAGCCTGTAAACAGCTTCCTCTCACCATGGTCTGTAAACAGCTTCCTCTCACCACAGCCTGTAAACAGCTTCCTCTCACCACGCCTGTAAACAGCTTCCTCTCACCATGGCCTGTAAACAGCTTCCTCTCACCATGGTCTGTAAACAGCTTCCTCTCACCACAGCCTGTAAACAGCTTCCTCTCACCATGGCCTGTAAACAGCTTCCTCTCACCACAGCCTGTAAACAGCTTCCTCTCACCACGTCCTGTAAACAGCTTCCTCTCACCACAACCTGTAAACAGCTTCCTCTCACCATGGCCTGTAAAAAGCTTCCTCTCACCATGGCCTGTAAACAGCTTCCTCTCACCACAGCCTGTAAACAGCTTCCTCTCACCACGGCCTGTAAACAGCTTCCTCTCACCATGGTTTGTAAACAGCTTCCTCTCACCACGTCCTGTAAACAGCTTCCTCTCACCATGGTTTGTAAACAGCTTCCTCTCACCACGTCCTGTAAACAGCTCCTCTCACCATGGCCTGTAAACAGCTTCCTCTCACCACGTCCTGTAAACAGCTTCCTCTCAAATGGCCTGTAAACAGCTTCCTCTCACCATGGCCTGTAAACAGCTTCTCTCACCATGGCCTGTAAACAGCTTCCTCTCACCACAGCCTGTAAACAGCTTCCTCTCACCATGGTCTGTAAACAGCTTCCTCTCACCCAAGCCTGTAAACAGCTTCCTCTCACCACAGCCTGTAAACAGCTTCCTCTCACCATGAACTGTAAACAGCTTCCTCTCACCACGTCTGTAAACAGCTTCCTCTCACCACGCCTGTAAACAGCTTCCTCTCACAGCCTGTAAACAGCTTCCTCTCACCATGGCCTGTAAACAGCTTCCTCCACCATGGCCTTCTTCCTTGTAAACAGCTTCCTTCACCACAACCTGGACCTCTCACACCTGTAAACAGCTTCCTCTCACCACAGCCTGTAAACAGCTTCCTCTCACCTCGCCTGTAAACAGCTTCCTCTCACCACAGCCTGTAAACAGCTTCCTCTCACCATGGCCTGTAAACAGCTTCCTCTCACCATGGTCTGTAAACAGCTTCCTCTCACCACAGCCTGTAAACAGCTTCCTCTCACCATGGCCTGTAAACAGCTTCCTCTCACCACAGCCTGTAAACAGCTTCCTCTCACCACGTCCTGTAAACAGCTTCCTCACCATGGTTTGTAAACAGCTTCCTCTCACCACGTCCTGTAAACAGCTTCCTCTCACCATGGCCTGTAAACAGCTTCCTCTCACCACGTCCTGTAAAACAGCTTCCTCTCAAAATGGCCTGTAAACAGCTTCCTCTCACTATGGCTGTAAACAGCTTTCTCTCACCATGGCCTGTAAACAGCTTCCTCTCACCACAGCCTGTAAACAGCTTCCTCTCACCATGGTCTGTAAACATTTCCTCTCACCACAGCCTGTAAACAGCTTCCTCTCACCAGGCCTGTAAACAGCTTCCTCTCACCACAGCCTGTAAACAGCTCCCTCTCACCATGAACTGTAAACAGCTTCCTCTCACATCGTCCTGTAAACAGCTTCCTCTCACCACGCCTGTAAACAGCTTCCTCTCACCATGGCCTGTAAACAGCTTCTCTCACCATGGCCTGTAAACAGCTTCCTCTCACCACGTCCTGTAAACAGCTTCCTCTCACCACGGCCTGTAAACAGCTTCCTCTCACCATGGCCTGTAAAAACAGATCCTCTCACCATGGCCTGTAAACAGCTTCCTCTCACCACAGCCTGTAAACAGCTTCCTCTCACCACGTCCTGTAAACAGCTTCCTCTCACCATGGTTTTAAACAGCTTCCTCTCACCATCGCCTTTAAACAGATTCCTCTCACCACAGCCTGTAAACAGCTTCCTCTCAACTCGTCTGTAAACAGCTTCCTCTCACCACAGCCTGTAAACAGCTTCCTCTCACCATGGCCTTTAAACAGATTCCTCTCAACATGGCCTGTAAACAGCTTCCTCTCACCACAGCCTGTAAACAGCTTCTCTCAACTCGTCCTGTAAACAGCTTCCTCTCACCACCACTGTAAACAGCTTCCTCTCACCATGAACTGTAAACAGCTTCCTCTCACCATGTCTGTAAACAGCTTCCTCTCACCACGTCCTGTAAACAGCTTCCTCTCACCATGTCCTGTAAACAGCTTCCTCTCACCACGTCTGTAAACAGCTTCCTCTCACCATGTCCTGTAAACAGCTTCCTCTCACTACAGCCTGTAAACAGCTTCCTCTCACCATGGCCTGTAAACAGCTTCCTCTCACCATGGCCTGTAAACAGCTTCCTCTCACCACGTCGTGTAAACAGCTTCCTCTCACCATGGCCTGTAAACAGCTTCCTCTCACCATGGCTGTAAACAACTTCCTCTCACCATGGCCTGTAAACAGCTTCCTCTCACCACAGCCTGTAAACAGCTTCCTCTCACTGTGGCTGTAAACATTCCTCTCACCACAGCCTGTAAACAGCTTCCTCTCACCAAGGCCTGTAAAACAGCTTCCTCTCACCACAGCCTGTAAACAGCTTCCTCTCACTACAGCCTGTAAACAGCTTCCTCTCACCATGGTCTGTAAACAGCTTCCTCTCACCGTCCTGTAAACAGCTTCCTCTCACCATGTCCTGTAAACAGCTTCTCTCACCACGTCCTGTAAACAGCTTCCTCTCACCATGTCTGTAAAAGCTTCCTCTCACTACAGCCTGTAAACAGCTTCCTCTCACCATGGCTGTAAACAGCTTCCTCTCACCACAGCTGTAAACAGCTTCCTCTCACCACGTCCTGTAAACAGCTTCCTCTCACCACAACCTGTAAACAGCTTCCTCTCACCATGGCTGTAGAAAAACAGATTCCTCTCACCATGGCCTGTAAACAGCTTCCTCTCACAAAGCCTGTAAACAGCTTCCTCTCACCACGGCCTGTAAACAGCTTCCTCTCACCATGGTTTGTAAACAGCTTCCTCTCACCACGTCCTGTAAACAGCTTCCTCTCACCATGGTTTTTAAACAGCTTCCTCTCACCACGTCCTGTAAACAGCTTCCTCTCACCATGGCCTGTGTAAACAGCTTCCTCTCACCACGTCGTGTAAACAGCTTCCTCTCAAAATGGCCTGTAAACAGCTTCCTCTCACTATGGCCTGTAAACAACTTTCTCTCACCATGGCCTGTAAACAGCTTCCTCTCACCACAGCCTGTAAACAGCTTCCTCTCACCATGGTCTGTAAACAGCTTCCTCTCACCACAGCCTGTAAACAGCTTCCTCTCACCATGGCCTGTAAACAGCTTCCTCTCACCACAGCCTGTAAACAGCTCCCTCTCACCATGAACTGTAAACAGCTTCCTCTCACCTCGTCTGTAAACAGCTTCCTCTCATACAGCCTGTAAACAGCTTCCTCTCACCATGGCCTGTAAACAGCTTCCTCTCAACATGGCATGTAAACAGCTTCCTCTCACCACGTCCTGTAAACAGCTTCCTCACACGGCCTGTAAACAGCTTCCTCTCACCATGGCCTGTAAACAGCTTCCTCTCACCAGGCCTGTAAACAGCTTCCTCTCACCACAGCCTGTAAACAGCTTCCTCTCACCACGGCCTGTAAACAGCTTCCTCTCACCATGGTCTGTAAACAGCTTCCTCTCACCACGCCTGTAAAACTTCCCTCTCACCACAGCCTGTAAACAGCTTCCTCTCACCTCGTCCTGTAAACAGCTTCCTCTCACCACAGCCTGTAAACAGCTTCCTCTCACCATGGCCTGTAAACAGCTTCCTCTCAACAGCCTGTAAACAGCTTCCTCTCACCACAGCCTGTAAACAGCTTCCTCTCACGTCCTGTAAACAGCTTCCTCTCACCACCACCTGTAAACAGCTCCTCTCACCATGGCCTGTAAACAGCTTCCTCTCACCATGGCCTGTAAACAGCTTCCTCTCACCACGTCCTGTAAACAGCTTCCTCTCACCATGCCTGTAAACAGCTTCCTCTCACCACGTCCTGTAAACAGCTTCCTCTCACCAGTCCTGTAAACAGCTTCCTCTCACCACAGCCTGTAAACAGCTTCCTCTCACCAGGCCTGTAAACAGCTTCCTCTCACCACGGCCTGTAAACAGCTTCCTCTCACCAGGTCCTGTAAACAGCTTCCTCTCACCACAGCCTGTAAACAGCTCCTCTCACCATGGCCTGTAAACAGCTTCCTCTCACCATGGCCTGTAAACAGCTTCCTCTCACCACGTCCTGTAAACAGCTTCCTCTCACCACAACCTGTAAACAGCTTCCTCTCACCAGGCCTGTAAACAGCTTCCTCTCACCATGGCCTGTAAACAGCTTCCTCTCACCACAGCCTGTAAACAGCTTCCTCTCACCACGTCCTGTAAACAGCTTCCTCTCACCATGGCCTGTAAACAGCTTCCTCTCACCACGTCCTGTAAACAGCTTCCTCTCACCATGGCCTGTAAACAGCTTCCTCTCACCATGTCCTGTAAACAGCTTCCTCTCACCATGGCCTGTAAACAGCTTCCTCTCACCATGGCTGTAAACAGCTTTCTCTCACCAGGCTGTAAACAGCTTCTCTCACCACAGCCTGTAAACAGCTTCCTCTCACCATGGTCTGTAAACATCTTCCACCCCACAGCCTGTAAACAGCTTCCTCTCCCAACGGCCTGTAAACAGCTTCCTCTCACCACAGCCTGTAAAAGCTTCCTCTCACCATGGCCTGTAAACAGCTTCCTCTCACCTGTCCTGTAAACAGCTTCCTCTCACACAGCCTGTAAACAGCTTCCTCTCACCAGGCCTGTAAACAGCTTCCTCTCACCATGACTGTAAAACAGCTTCCTCTCACCACGTCCTGTAAACAGCTTCCTCTCACCACGGCCTGTAAACAGCTTCCTCTCACCATGGCCTGTAAACAGCTTCCTCTCACACGGCCTGTAAACAGCTTCCTCTCACCACAGCCTGTAAACAGCTTCTCTCACCACGTCCTGTAAACAGCTTCCTCTCACCATGGTTTGTAAACAGCTTCCTCTCACCACGCCTGTAAACAGCTTCTCTCACCACGGCCTGTAAAGCTTCTCTCACATGTCCTGTAAACAGCTTCCTCTCACCATGGCCTGTAAACAGCTCCTCTCACCATGGCCTGTAAACAGCTTCCTCTCACCATGCCTGTTAAACAGCTTCTCTCACCACAGCTGTAAACAGCTTCCTCTCACCTGTCCTGTAAACAGCTTCCTTCACACAACCTGTAAACAGCTTCCTCTCACCATGGCCTGTAAACAGCTTCCTCTCACCATGGCCTGAACAGCTTCCTCACCACGTCCTGTAAACAGCTTCCTCTCACCCACCTGTGTAAACAGCTTCCTCTCACCACGTCCTGTAAACAGCTTCCTCTCACCATGGCCTGTAAACAGCTTCCTCTCACATGGCCTGTAAACAGCTTCCTCTCACATGGTCTGTAAACTCTTCCTCTCACCACAGCCTGTAAACAGCTTCCTCTCACACAGCCTCTGTAACAGCTTCTCTCACCACAGCCTGTAAACAGCTTCCTCTCACCATGGCCTGTAAACAGCTTCCTCTCACCACGGCCTGTAAACAGCTTCCTCTCACCATGTCCTGTAAACAGCTCCTCTCACCATGGCCTGTAAACAGCTTCCTCTCACCACGTCCTGTAAACAGCTTCCTCTCACCACAGGCCTGTAAACAGCTTCTCTCACCATGGCCTGTAAACACTTTCCTCTCACCATGGCCTGTAAACAGCTTCCTCTCACACATGCCTGTAAACAGCTTCCTCTCACATGGCCTGTAAACAGCTTCCTCTCACCACCAGCCTGTCAACAGCTCCTCTCACCACGTCCTGTAAACAGCTTCCTCTCACCACACCTGTAAACAGCT